>NW_014577228.1:299742-302914 GCF_000485595.1 Priapulus caudatus
TGTCCGGTATCACTGCTAAACAATGGCGTCTAGTTACGATAGGAAAAACCGTAAATGAATTGAAATCAGAGTTGCAAAGTAGAGGTGCAAAGACATCTGGGAGGAAAGCTGATCTGCACGTACACGTATGCTTGCGTGCGTGTGCACGTACACGTCGGTCCGTGCGTGCGTGTGCACGTACACGTGGTTGCGTGCGTGCGTGTGCACGTACACGTGCGTGCGCGCATAGGCAAGTACACGTGTGTGCGTGCGTGTGCACGTACACGTGCGTCCGTGCGTGTGCACGTACACGTGCATCCGTGCATAGGCACGTACACGTGCGTGCGTGCATAGGCACGTACGTGTGTGTGTGCGTGCGTGTGCACGTACACGTGCGGGCGTGCGTGTGCACGTACACGTGCGTACGTGCGTGTGCACGTACATGTGCGTGCGTGCGTGTGCACGTACACGTGCCTGCATGTGCATGTACACGTACGTGGGCACGTACACGTGTGTGCGTGCGTGCGTGGGTGCGTGTGCACGTACACGTGCGCGTGTGCGTGGGTGCGTGTGCACGTACACGTGCGTGGGTGCGTGTGCACGTGTGTGCACGTACACGTGTGTGCACGTGCGCGCGTGTGCACGTACACGTGTGTGCGTGCGTGTGCACGTACACGTGCGTGTGCACTTTCATCACCTCTTTTGATCGCCACACACCATTTCAATCTCAGTTCTGGGTCACTTGGGCCCCCACTGTTTCGCGAACAGGCATGGTCCTTGCATTTCTTTTTGCTAAGATCTTTCTGTGCCCCTCGGAAGCATCATGCGCTTTAACAGTTTCCAAACGATAGTTTGTAGTGCCGGTGAAAAAACTACCAGACATACAGCCTGCACCACAGGTCATAGTGATACCCTTGGCTGGGTCGACTCATATTCTAGCCACGGGTATGGCGATTTCCACGCTGGCTGGAACGCACGCATCCTTTTCGTCTTATCATAGACACGCTGACCATCTAATTTCTCCTCCTGCGATTTACGTTTGGGAGGTGGAGGGGAGCGCCGTCCAAATACTTTCACATAACAACCTTGATGTTAGTAAATTATACTATTGGATAAGGATGTACCTACTATTAGCTTCACTACTATTTGTATAGACTGCTTCAAGTAACACACGCATGCGATGTGAATACCTCCCTATGAGAGCCTATAACTGATTAGTTGCGTCATTTCTACAATCAGACCGTTTGTTCTATGTCAACAGCTACTGTCAAGCGATCAATCGCTAGACTGGGTGGGTTTGAGACCCCATTGTTTAACAATGTTTGCACTGCCATAGGGTCTAGCATGCTTGGAGCGTGCAGAGCGTGCTAGCGTCTACTCTACTTGGACTAGCGCGTCTAACAGGGAAAACTTGTTAATTTGGACGAGTTATATATAGCTCTTTGGATCTTGGATGAGAGACGCTGCCGCCGGTAAAATCGATAGGAAATTGGGACGGTGAGGGACGGGGAAAATATAACTAGTCCTGCCGGACTAACTGCTATGGGAATCTACTAGTCCTTCTGATTTTTTACTAGTCTCGGACTAACGGACTAGCGTTAGTGTCGAACCCTGACTATGCTCGACTAAAATCAGCGATCGTTTGACGGTGGATTTTTAGACAAGGCTAGTTAATGCGTGACACTACCATGCGGATAGCGCTTCGGTTTCAGCTGTTTAACTTGTGTCAGTTTTCCCACGTCCTGATCTAGTGGTGGTTGTGATTTAGTTGTTTATTTTGCTGGGCTTATGAAATTTACAGTGTATATAGCAAACTGATGTTTATATTTTAAGCTCATAATCACATAACCTCATAAAGATTAGTCTTCAAAGGCCAATAGACTATATCGAAGACTGAGAGAGATAAAGTTGATCAAATAGACAGATCAACTCTCTGGGTTGCCATAGAAAAAGCTTTAATATTGCAATTAACCAAAGAGGAATAACCAATTCTAATAACAGAGCTGGAATACCATGTGAAGTTAATCAAAAAAGCGTCAGATTTCAAGATTTTTGTTTGTGCTAAACGATTAAATCAGACAGTAGGAAAATTAAACAGTTATAAATTTGTTATTATAATGCACAGGTATGGCGAAAAGACCTTGCGGTCATCGAGTCAGCCATACTCATTAGTTACAGTACATAAATTATTACATTCCAATACACGATGTTGAATGATATTAGCAATACATGACGTGGTCTGATGACAACAGCACACACAATCCATCACAATACACAACGTTGTACTACGTACAATACACGACGTTATATTATATTACTATACATGACATGACATTATAAAACAATGCAACACATTACGATTAGACAAATTTTATAAACATATGACATTACAAGATATGATGATATATGATGTTTACATTTACATGACGTGATCAGATGATTACAACACATACTAACCATAACAATACCCGACGTAATACTACCTACAATACATGCCATGATATGACATTATACTACATATAAGACATTACAAGACATGATAATATATGATATTTACAATACATAACGTGATATGACATTACGACACATTGTAAAACCATACGATAGGTTACAATTACAAAAACATTACGTACGTTACATTACTTTACAATACAATACCATACTGTATACATATGTATATATGCAATATGTTATGTATGGAGCACCGGATAGACTATATACAAGGCTCGACACTAACATTTTTTTTCAGTGGCCCGATCGGGCCACCAAAATCATTGATTTTCAATTTTTGGTGGCCCGAAAATGAAATCTGGTGGCCCGAAAAAAAACACAAAGAAAAACATTATAAATCTTTATTTCAATCTCGTATTGTATATTATTTGAAAATTGGGCCGTCTGATGCACTTGCACAAGTCTTTAAACAAACCCCACACAATGGCACACACTGACATTGATGATTGAGGCATACATTTGAATTATCCATTCCACGGCATCAAATTTTCACCAGAATCTTGCATACCATTTTTCTACTTTCACTCATTATTTATCTAAACGATCGATAAACCGTGCCCGCGGTAGAATGCTGCACGTGCGTACGTGTGCCCTCGCTCCGCGAAATAATACCTCTCTTTTGAATGAGATTAGCACGTAAGAAACAATTATTTTTATCACATAGACACTTTTAAATTTTAGT
>NW_014577228.1:302924-311690 GCF_000485595.1 Priapulus caudatus
AAAAATAAAATATTGCAGATTTAATAAGATAAAGTAGAACCATAATTATATCAACAAAGTAGCCTGGGTACGCATGCATGACATGCATTTAAAAAGAAAAAGCAGCCATATGTCTAAGACTAAGTTCAATATTTCGTTGCGTAAAGAGACAGAGAAAATGCATAAATAAACTTACAAAGCACTAATATTACACTTCGGATTAAAATACTGATCATCTTCATGGAATAGTTGGCAGTTTCGCTTCGGATCCGAAACAGTGAGCACCAGTGCAGCTAGCTAGCAATCAGGGTGACCAGACGTCCCGTATTTTGCCCATGTGTCCCGCGTCCCGTACCGACCCTTCCCGGGACGCATGTATTGTAACACAATAATGTGGCTTGTTGCAGCCGCAGTAGACGATCGATTAAACCGTGCGCCCGTGTATGCCCGCGGTATAGAATGCTGCACGTGCGTACGTGTGCCCTCGCTCCGCGAATTGCTCGCTCTCTTTTGAATGAGATTAGCACGTAAGAAACAATTATTTTTATCACATAGACACTTTGAAATTTTAGTGGCCCGATCGGGCCACCAAATTTTAACTTTTGGAAATTTTGGTGGCCCGACATCAATTTTTGGTGGCCCCGGGCCACCGGGCCACCGCTAGTGTCGAGCCTTGCTATATACAATGCTGTACAAAATAAATATAATATAGATATAATTTTATATTTATATGCATACCTTACTTATATAAAATATCTTCAATTTAATACAATAGTTTCTACATATATTTATTAATAAGAAACTTCTTAAGATTAAATTTAAAGGAATTCAGATTGTTCACTTTTATTGATTGAGGTATATCATTCCAGCACTTTACTCCCTTGAATTTTAGTGTGTTTAGTCCTAATGATGTTAAAGTACGAGGGAGATGATATTGAGAGTGAACTGAATAACGTGTAATATAGGGGTGAATATCATTAACTTTAATAAAGTATTCTCTATATAAGATGGGTAGTTTATTATTGTGATATTTATGCATGAATTTCCCAAGTTCCAAAGTATAGATGTCTTCTAGTTTCAATAGATTTAATTTTTTATAATATTGGGTAACATGTTCTTGATATTTCCCGAATGCTATATATTTTATTATTTTATTGTGAATAACTTTTACTGGATGTAGAATATATTTAGGTGATGATGCCCAGCTCAGCACTGCATAATGAAGATATGGGTATGCTAAAGCATAATAAACCTGAAGGAGAGTAGATATATCTGTATAATGTCTTAATCTAGATATAATTCCAGCCACTTTAGCAAGTTTTGTGCCGAGAACCTTTATATGCGATGACCATTTTAAATTATTATCTATATATTATATACACCCAAATATTTTATTGATTGAGTCTGTTCTATGCTCTGGTTGTCGATTCTTGGCTCTCTTACCCCCTCTGGTGGTTCGATTCGTGTGCATATATAATTCTATAGGACAATTTGTTTCATCGGCATATGCAAAGTTTTCAAGTTTTTATTGATTGAAGTAAAAGTTTTTGTAATGGATGTTTGTCAGGCTGTATAGGTATTGCAAAGTAGGTAACAATTGCTTATGTACACAGCTTGAATTTTTCTGGTACAATTTTCACACCATGGCTAGCCATCTACTTTCTTAATGTCGACATGCATATGAATGTGTGTGTGCGCGTAAGTACTCAGCTATTGTCGTAATAGTGAAAATAATGTTTTGCCAGTCACATATACTTCCTAGTTCCTACCCTAGATCACAGATTGATTAAAAAACTCCCATGCGTCATCCATCGTCATGTTATATATGTTTCGCAGTGGTACACGTTCTAATGCTTAAGTTGGTTAGAGTGATGATTTCGATCAGTCTTCCTAACCGTTCTCGTATGTTTCTGACGATTACAATACGTACTGGTATTGCTTGCATAACAACAAGTGCTATAGTAAGGCCAACATGCCTTGGCGGTTTATTCCCGGTTGGCCTACTCCAATTTTGCCTACAGCAAAATTCCCATTTCACCTACAGCAAAATTCCCTGTTGGCCTACACCCATTTCATCTACGCTCAAAATATACCCCATTCCCATTTCGTCTACGATCGGTTTGTTCACTAAATAATCATTTATAAATAATAAAATATGGTTTTGATTGGCATACATAGACTACAGGAACCAGAAGAAAACATAGGTATAATAATAATGAGAACACAACTTGACAAAAATAGAAAATACAGTAGCATAAAAATGAAACAATGGTAGTAGGCGAAATGGGAATATTGCCGATTCTGAGAGTAGACGGAATGGGAGTAGGCCAACTGGGATGTTACCTGTTCTTGCACATTGTTACTTTCACCAGAATATTCAACGACTAAAATTTGTTTGTTAACTTAACCACTTGCTGCTGTGGTTAGATGGTTTGTTTTTCACGAGATCTTTTTCCTACACTTTGTTAATGGTAACTTTCATTAAGTAATAGAGATTCTGTACTAGTCTAAAACCACTAGGTCACTCAATGAGATGCGCTTTTGTTTGGTGGTTGCCAATTTCAAATAATTTATTTTTCGGTGTTGAATAACGATTGATGTCATAGCCCCATATGTAGTCCTAGAGGGACATTTGTTACTCAAGTAAGGTGCAAGGTTTTGTATGCTATATTTTAACTTGCAGATGCCGAACATAAAATTGCAGAGCTCCGATGGCGAAATCTTTGAGGTTGATGTGGAGATTGCTAAACAGTCTGTGACCATAAAAACAATGTTAGAAGGTAGGGCATCTAGTATTAGTTGTAGTGTGTGTTGTTAAAGGCACCCAAAGATGTCGTTTTGCTATAACAGGAGTACAGTTAATATCTAAAGGGGTAGTTATGTGGTTGAACTGCCAAGATGAAGGTTTCCCTTAAAATCTCAAGTAACTCGGGTGTGTCCAACTTTTCTTCGTGGCACACATTGCAATGTTTTGTCCTAGTGTCTGATGATGCAGTCTCTTTCACACGGCTGGGTCACTATTAGGCATGTTCGTGTGTCTGTGTTGGTGACGCAATTCACAGGGCTGCTTCTTGTTTCGTTTTTCTTCAGACCTCGGCATGGATGAAGATGAGGAGGAGGCCGTGCCGCTTCCAAACGTCAATGCTGCCATTCTAAAGAAGGTCATCCAGTGGTGCACCTACCACAAAGATGACCCACCACCACCCGAAGATGATGAGAACAAGGAGAAGCGGACGGATGACATATCCTCCTGGGATGCAGAGTTTCTGAAGGTTGACCAGGGCACGCTCTTCGAATTGATATTGGTAGGTGCAGGATTGCGTAGCTGCGACATCGGTCATTATTGTTGAGCTACACAGACAGCATCCACTTTCATCATCCATCTCATAGATGTAAATCTATAGCTGTGGATGATTCATGTTGCCATATTTGGTTAAATTGAGGCAGTTGAGTAGCTGTTACATTAGTCATTGCTAGTGAGTTGCAGGGTCAGCACTACAATATGTCTCAATAATGTAGCTGCAGATAGATTGAGTGGCCCCGACCTGGGCTAAATTAAATGTTTTTGAGGCCATTTACTGCAAACCTGCCTCACTGTATCTACTTCTTATTTGTAGGCGGCAAACTACTTGGATATTAAGGGCCTCTTAGACGTAACATGTAAGACCGTAGCAAACATGATCAAGGGCAAGACGCCGGAGGAGATACGCAAGACGTTCAACATTAAGAATGACTTCACGCCAGCCGAGGAAGAACAGGTTTGTTTTTGTGATGATAAAATTTAAAAACGTTCATGGAGTTTCCTAAGAATGTGATCAAGGCTACAGCATGCATGATTTGCGAAAATACTGTAGTGATATGTGGTGTTATGACGTGCATTGGTATTGACAGGCATTGGTCTGTAGTAACAGGAGATCGGTGTCTAAATATGTCTTAATAAGGCTTTTCTATGTATTGGAATGTTCAGGCCTAAGTATTTGCTAGCACGTGGTGACAAAATTGACGTTGGACAATCAATCTGTTTTTTCAAATGTGGTGTTCTGTACATTTTTCACCCTTTGTTTCAGGTACGGAAGGAAAATGAATGGTGCGAAGAGAAATGAGGTGCCTGTGCTGGCACGCCCGTCTGTGCAAATTAATATTTATTGCCATTGATTGGACGATTCATTTTACATCCACTGTCACCAGTGGCAATCACAAAGGTTGTCTTGTATATTGTGTGTGCAAAGTATAAGAACTTGTAGCGGCATCAGTTGCATTACCCTGCAGTGTTCAGAGCTCTGGGTTGCAATGCTTCATTCACTGAATCTTCATCTATTCATATGTATGAGCACACTGTCTATTTTGAGTGTTGCTGTGGAATGGATTACAATGTACAGCTAGCTGTTCAGGTTGTAACTGAATTGCTTTGGTCTGCCCGTTCCACTTGAGATCTTGTTTGTCAGGTATCGCACTAGTGGCAGTTCACGTTAGCAGTGACCAACGGTTTGCTCTGGAGGTACTGCAGCGTCAGTGCATATCTGCGTTGTCTATGCATCACGTATATGTGCATGTCTGCGGAGTTTTATTAGCCACTACTCTTAGTGGTGAATATTTGTAGCGATATCAGTTGATCACATCATACTTATATTCACGTTTTGCGTGCTCACTTGAGTTTCTCTGTCATTATTCGGCATGTTTAAATTTTGCAGTTTATATTCTTGGCGAATTCTCGATACATCGCAGCTACTATATGGTGTAAATGGGAACTGATAAAATACTGTAGTAATTAGTGAGTTGTGTAACGAACACTAATCAGTTGGGGCACAAAGCTTGGTCAGTAGGCCCGTGAGGTTGGAGCTCTATCCTACCACACACACACACGTCAACGTGAATGAGCTGTTGTGAATAAGAAAGAGAAGTCATGCTCGTGCATGCTAACTGCAAGTCTTGGGAATGAACAGAAAGTTTACTACAAATCCATCGCGCCTATCTGAAAAATGTCGTGCCGAATACGAATTGCCAAATTGTGCGGCCCACGGCAGCTGACCTGTCTTGTGTGTTGCGCATATATAATATATATATATATATGTCATAGCGTGAGCACGGTGGTGGTGTTGGCTTGCTCTTGCTGCCACTGGGTTAAGCTGACTATAGTACGAGTTGACAATGGAACGCTCAACGCCCTCAGTAAAGTACAGCTAGCACAGCAATTATATATATATCTCCTGAACATTTGTATCTGTTCAATAATAGAGTTCAGTGCAACAAACACGTGATACAACAATGCAGGCCATTTTATATTTGCACTACTTCCAACTAATCTCATTCAAGAAGAGAAAAGATTAATCGTTGTGATTATGGATGTGTCAATGCTGCTTACACAGCAATTGGCAGCTTTGCTGCAACTGCTCTGCTAACGCGTGGACACAGATGTGACCTTACAAAGTTCTGTCAATGCTCTAAAATTCGCATCCACCGCATATATGTACAGAACATAGGTCATAAATTTTTTGGTAGATTCTTGTTAATACTCAAGTGTCCTGTGGCCATCGTTTGCCACTGAAGTTCAGTACATGCATGTAACATGAGGCTTTGATATAATAAAGCGTGTGATACACCTGCCATATACCAGCCAACCGAGTACCAGTGATGTCTAATGATTTAGCAAGCTATATTTCCAATATAAAACCCCGTTTTGTGCATATTTTGGATAGTTTGTAAATTTAAATTGGCAAACTACTAAACAACAGTTGAGTGTACGTATTACACAGTTCTGTGATGTACACCAATTTTAAGTTCACATTAATAAGTAGGATAGTTTTTCTCACCGTTTGGCCTGTATTTTAGTGTTTGTGATATTAATTAAAGCTTTATTTCAAAGTTAGAGCATATTGCTTGCTTTTCTTTATTCAAAATTATAACACTGCATGACGTTCAACCAACGCATGCGCACATCCATTCATGTTCGCTAGAACCACGATATTACAAGATAGCCAATAAATAATAATATATGTAATATATACATGTGCTGAAGAACAAGGAGAGTGGGTCCTACACACGGAGGTACATGCTACTGTACACAATACCGTGAACGTACCATGAACTAATACGTTATGTGCTCTTGCCTATATATGGAATTCTACCTTCATAACATACAGAAGTTCCAGTGTGGTCACTGATGTGGTTTTATTGTACAGTCACACGTCCACCAGGGATATCATCAAGGTTAGTGGGGATTGCAGGCGGGTATATATATCATCCTTATCATCAGAGAGAGCACGTTATAATTTACGTTTCATTTGAATGCAGAGAACGCGGTATTGGTGTCTCAGCATAGATTTCTCTAATAAACTTATAAGTAGACCTGTGTTTATAATTTGGAGAGCGCCCTAGCAGGTAGGGTACGAAACACCTACTTTATGCCCTCGCGTCCTTCCCCTTGTCTCCTCTGTTATGTCCCTCGCTCAGCCTCATTCGTCTTCTACCGCCCCCAGCTATCTTCCCGGCCGCCTTTCCCCAGTCTCCCATCCTCTCTCCCCCGCAGCAAGCTATATTATGAAGTTTTACTCAGACGGCACAACACGGTGCGGCGAATGCGCAATATCTCCCGAGAGCAATCGTATTTTGCAAAGATTATGCATTTAAAATGAAGAGTAGTTATCCTATCATAGATTAATATGATAACATTCCATCAGTAGACATCATTTACTAAATAGGAGGAAGACCTTGCATGTAAGGTTCCCGCTGCGTATACCAGCCAGTACACAATCTGGCTATGTTAGTGTGTTAGCGCATGCGCAATATCTCACCAGAGGAGTTATATTTTGTGATGAATAACAGTAGATAATAGGTAGTCCCTATTATCTACTCCTGATGAATATGCATTTAAAATGGTTAGGGGGTATCTCAGCATAGATTTCCCTAATAAACTTTTATCAGTTGACATGTGTTTATAATTAGGAGAGCGCCTTAGCATGTAGGGTACAAAACACCTACTTTATGCCCTCGCTTCCTACCCTTTGCCTCCCCTGTCCCTCGCGCAGCCTGCTTCTTCTTCTACCGCCCCCAGCTATCTTCCCTTCCGCCTTTCCTCCGAATATAATACGATCGATTTACATGACTGGACGATGCTGACCCCTCGTGGCAAAAGCCGGCATCATAGGCCACCCCCACTTATGTACTTTACTGTTACTGTGAGAGCTTAACTGCGCCTAATATCATTAATATAACGAGGTGTGATATCATTTCTGTGTTATTGAGTTACACACCTACCGCGAACTTTATGTAATTTGTACCAGAACGTTAAATTAGTTGTAGCAGTATGTTATTGTAATCGGCTCCTTATGTTTTGCTAATAGCTTCCAATTTTATCATGACAGATTGAAATAATTGTACTAGTTAGGCTATGTTAATTATATCCGAAATACATCAGAATGTTATACAATTTGTACTGACATGTTTTAGAAAACATACTTAACGTGTGGTAACGTATGCGAGCTAGTTTTACCTGCCTGTACGTGTGGTGGTTTGGCGCATATCGCTTCTGGAGTAAAGTAACACATCTTAATTGTTGTTTCATAGACGTATTGTGAGGGTTTTTGACGGGTGATATCATTCTTTGTGTCATTGAGTTACACACGTACGGCGAACTCTGGGGATTAGGGAAAGCCTGCTGAAATACATGTATGTATGTATGCGTGTTTAAATATATATTTACGATCGACTTACTGACTGGACGATGCTGCCCCACTCGTGGCAAAAGCCAGCATCCGCCAGCATCATAGGCCACCCCAACATACGTACTTTACCGTTACTGTGAGAGCTTAACTGCGCCTAATATCATGTGTGTGATATCATTCTGGTGTCATTGATTTAATTACACACCTACCGCGAACTTTGGGGATTAGGTAAAGCCTACTGAAATATACGTTTGTGTGTTTATATTAATAACGTAAATATATATTGTAACAGTTATTTCCCCGCGTTACGGTGGGACTCTCCCACTGTTCGAGACCACTGGATTAGTACACGTCAGGGACAAGAACAAACAACATGCAACTCAAAAATGAAAGTGTTTACAGCCGGGAATTAGGTGCGGGGCTATTTATTCCGGGGCTCTTGGGTCAAACCGACCATGAAGTGGGCATAAAAACGGGTACAATAATCTCGCTCGCAGGCGTAAGGCCGGGCGGAGTTATAGCGCGAACAAGATACAAAACTAGGCGGCAAGGCCTTAACGCAAAAACGATTAGCCTCTGTAAGAGAGGCGGCCCAAGTCCTGCAGAGATCGCTGATTGCTTCGTGCTGTATCTTGCGTTGTGCTTGCGCTGCTCCGACGGATTCGCTCCCTGGTGTGTCTGGCCTGGGTTTCAGCTAAGCAGCTGCCGTGAACTGACTGAACTAACGCTGAAAGCTGACGGAACTGAGCTGCTAAAAACTAAGCTTCTAAACCGAAGCATTCTAAAACCGAGCTTCTAACATGCCCGTGCTCTGGGGAGGCACGGTATTTTATATACGGCTCAGAGCAGGCACGTCACGACACGACCACGTGACAACGCACTGTCGGGCTTCAGCCGATGTCTACGTAAGTCAGCTTCAGACGTGACTCGGCACGCCGCTTTAAGAGCGTGACAACGTGGTCAGCTGCACGGAGCGCGTGACAATGCACGTCGGGCTTCGGACGTGACGTACGGCCGGCAATTCGGGCGTGCCGACACGTCGGCTTCGACCGTGACGCACGGTCGGCTTCACCAGTGACCTGGTCGCGCGTCGGCTGTCGGGACACGCTGACGTGGCCAATGCACG
>NW_014577228.1:311715-316296 GCF_000485595.1 Priapulus caudatus
GTGTGTGTGTGTGTGTGTGTGTGTGTGTGTGTGTGTGTGTGTGTGTGTGTGTGTGTGTGTGTGTGTGTGTGTGTGTGTGTGTGTGTGTGTGTGTGTGTGTGTGTGTGTGTGTGTGTGTGTGTGTGTGTGTGGAAGGGGGATTACAGGCGGGAGAAAGGGGGTGGCGGTGGGGTGGCGGTTGCGGAGAGGGGTTAAACAAATTTTTTTTTAATAAAGAATATTGTGCTAAATCAACGAGGTGATATTTGAGGACAGCGCCCGTGCATGTACGGTGCAAAACTCCTACTTCATCCCCGCCCGCCCTTTCCCTTGTCTTCCTTGTCGCACGCTCAGCCTCCTTCTTCTTCCACCGCCACTCGGCTATCTTCCCTTCCACCTTCCGTCAGTCACTCACCCCGCTCACCTTCATCAAGCTATATTACGTACTTTTATTTAGGCAGTACTTTACGACTAAAACGGCGCTCGCGCATGCGCAATATCTCCCGACAAGAATAATATTTTACAAATATTATGAATTTAAAACGAAGAGGGGTTATCCTATTATAGATTTATATGAGAAAATTGTATCAGTAGACCTCATTTCTAAAATAGGAAGCCGACCTTGCATGTAAGGTCTCCGCTGCATATACCAATCAGTACATAACCTGGCTACGTTACTGTTTTAGCGCATGCGCAATATCTCACCAGAAGAGCTATATTTTGTGATGAAAATGCATTTAGTATGGTCAGGTGGTATCTCAGCATAGGTTTCTGTAATAAATTCTTATCCGTAGACCTGTGTTTATAATTAGGAGAGCGCCCTAGCCTGTAGGGTGGAAAACTCCTACTTCATCCCCGCCCGCCCTTTCCATTGTCTTCCTTGTCGCACGCTCAGCCTCCTCCTTCTTCCACCGCCCATCAGCTATCTTCCCTGCCGCCTTCCTTCAGTCTCCCACCCCTCTCTCCGTCAGCACGCTATATTACGTACTTTTATTTACGCCTTACTGCACGCCTGAAACGGTGCTCGCGCATGCGCAAGGTTGTAGAGTGCAAAATGCCTACTTCATTCCCGCCCGCCCTTTCCCGTGTCTTCCTCGTCAAAATGGTTCTTTTCGCACATATTAGACACATACAAACTTACCACGTTCCATGACACAATAGGTGCGTTCACACTGGCGCAAATTAGCGGGCTGCAAAACCCGGTTTTTGCAGCCCGCTCGAAAAACTGAGCTTTTTACAAGTGTGAATGCAATTATAGCTCACTAAATCGCGTTCCAAATAGCGCGCTCCAAAGACCACTTCCGACTGGGCTAATTTGGAATCAGCGCGCTTATTTGCACCGCGGCGTGATATTTGCACCGCGGCGATTAGCGAGATATTCGCCTGTGTGAACAACGACACAATTAGCTCACTATTATCTCCGCTATTAGCGGGCTGAGCAGCGCGGTTTTTCTTGTGTGTGAACGCGCCTAATATGGCGAAAGGGGATTGGCAGCTTAGTACTCCAATTTTTTGCGATGCGATAAATAAATAAATTCTTTCAAACTGATTCCGATGCAAAGAAAAGTGTACAATTGTTTTTTGTTGTACATAATGCGCTATTTATTACTGAAGAATATACATGTATAGATAGATATACATAGATATATATAGAAAGACAGAGATAGATAGATAGACCGGTATAGTGCGCGAGAACCAGCAAACAAACAACATTACACCTCAGGTTTCACTTTTGAGCAAAAACATCCAGCAATGTATCATATAACAGAGAAATTACATTTCAAAATGTATTAACATTAAAAATTAACACAATAATTTATTACTAGTCTTACTACCGCACAGTACCTACTCCATCTCCATTTCACTCACTCACTCACGCACGCACACACTCACTCACACACACGCACACACGTACACTCTCTTTTCCCTTATCTCTCTCTATATATATATCTATCCCCCTTCTCTTTCTTGCTCTTGTTATATTTCTTACAAAACAAGCATAAATAAATATCACTCTAAATAGCGTATAGTCAAAAAGAAATTACGTAATATACTAGAACAAATTTGAGATGTTATAAGACACATATAATTATATAGATATAGAAACGAACCTGGCTAAAACATACCATAACTCCTGGCCTATTGAGCCATAGTTATACGAACATTTGTATAGAAGTGTTCATAATGTTATTAACTAGCACAGTAGACGAGAGAATGCCTGCATCTATGCACTGCCTACAACTATTTGCTGCATTACCCGTGTAAACTGCAATCATACAGTGCACGTGGCCGCACCAAGGTGGCATTTCATTTGCCAAACCGTTCCTTGTTGAGACGAAGAGCAAAAGTTACTGTCACGTAGTTAGACAGGCGTGTGACAAATATTATACATCACCTGCTGGTGACAAACATTGGGCCTCTATAAATATTGCGCCACTACTGACTATTGGTGTTACGCATTATCTTTTCACGTTATCAGCATGATGCCTATATACATAAACTTAGTAATAGATGTAGGGAGGAAAACGGCGAGGAAAATTGAAATATGTGGAGAGCCGCAGGATACTACTGGGATAGGGCAGTGGGTGGTGGGAAAGGGCATGGAGTGAAGTAGGGTATCCTTACATATCTACATTGTGGTAACGTCAAGGACAGTACATTTTCACGTTACAGCCGTTAACCGTACATAAATAGGAGGGAAAAGAAACGTTAACATGAACGATGCTAGCTGTACACCTGTACAAGCGGACTGCCGACTATGGGACAGCCGGACGAGGGTTTTTACAGCAAATATCGCCGTGTCACGACACGCCTTACACCGCTGACAGCCAACACTACAGCGCTGACCAACCATGGTTGACGAGCCCCTCACCCCCCCCCCCTAAGGCACATCGGTGATGGAGGCATGCTTGTATGAAAGCAGGGACAAGTAGACCGTGGTACATGCACATTGACCCCCGGTAGACTTCCTTGTGTCTCTCCACGAGCCATCGCAGGCACAGCGAAACACCTCACAGGACACGGCTAACGACGCCTCGTTGTCGCCAACGATGCCTCGTTGTCGCTAACGACGCCTCGTTGCCGCTAACGACGCACCGTTGCCATAAACGACGCCTCATCACCATTATTGAGCAAAGACACCAGCACGTGCACAAATTCGCCTGCCACTACAAACGCCGATTGCACGAGGACAAGAGCCCGCCGAAATTGCACGTGGGGGCGCCACCTCTCCGTGCTCGTGCTCTTTCCCCCATCAGGTGGCGCTGGTGCGGCCTCCCGCGGCGAGCACGGTGATGAGGTAACTACATGGTGAGGTAAGCGAGGTAATTCTTGATGGCATTGGGCATCTCGAGATTAGCGACTGCAGCGGCGGGCACGTGGCGGCGGATGGTCATGCGACATAGATGGCGCAGTGGTGCCATTGTCTCCGGTACGCGCCAGAAGTGAACGTGTCCCTCGCGGGTGCTGCAGGGATCAAACACAAGCACACGTGTAAGTCGCTGTTACCTTCAGACAACCCTCGCTGTTACCTTCAGATAACCTTCACAGTTACCTTCAGATAACCCTCACCGTTACCTTCCAGCAAGTTGGGCTAACTGCCATCTTCCAACTTTAATTTTCCATTCGAATTTTAATAAATATGTTATAATTTTACAAATAACAATCAAAAATAATATTTAATAATGATTTTTACTTTTTAATTTTGAACTTTTAATGTCCAGCTGTTAGTCAAGAATACATTCACAAGCGTGATCGCCTTGCATGACTTCTCTAGCGCATGATTTCCCCACATTTACTGCCGAGTTTGACCCAAGATGTCTGCGTGCGTGCATGCTTGCTTGTGTCTATGTAATGTTGCACCTGTACATGTGTGTCTGCACGCCCGTGTGTGTCTGTGTGCCTGCACGCCTGCGTGTCTGTGTAATGTGTGAGCGTGAGCGCTACGCCGGCCCCCACCTACCCCAGAGCGACGGTCGAGCCGTCAGGGCTGAACTTCATTGAGGTTCCAGCTTCCACCTCAGCTACGCGTGTTGGCTCCTCCTCCCCCAGCAGATCCCAGATGCGCATGTACCTACAGACGAACGAGCAGGAATGCAGTCGTTAAAGTCGCCATGACAACAACATTATCATTATCAGGTTAATAATTAGATGCTTAATTCATCATTGTGTGTATGCATTATCTATTCATTAAATAGTTAATTTAGTTAGTTACAACTCACCGATGACACGGAGACCATAGAAACCAGATTAGTCTTAACATTAGTCTTAACGTTAGATATGTCTCGTAGACCGTTGTCAGAAACATAGTTAGTTTCAGCGTTGACTTTTTCTTGCCGAAAGACTGATGACAAGGGCGACAAACTGCATGTGACGTCACATGTGTAGTTTACACCACAGCACAGATAGTGGGTGTAAGGAAGAGAGAAAGAGACATGCCGAGTTAGAGAGAGAGAGAGAGAGAGAGAGAGAGAGAGAGAGAGAGAGAGAGAGAGAGAGAGAGAGAGAGAGAGAGAGAGAGAGAGAGAGAGAGAGAGAGAGAGAGAGAGAGAGAGAGAGAGAGAGAGAGAGAGAGAGAGAGAGAGAGAGAGAGAGAGAGAGAGA
>NW_014577228.1:319994-324994 GCF_000485595.1 Priapulus caudatus
AGAGAGAGAGAAAGGGGAGGGTGAGGGAGAGGAGGGTGAGAGAGAGGAGAGAGAGAGAGAGAGAGAGAGAGGAGGGTGATAGAGAGAGGAGGGTGAGAGAGAGGAGGGTGAGAGAGAAAGGAGGGTGAGAGAGAGAGAGGAGGGCGAGAGAGAGTGGGGGATGGTGAGAGAGAGAGAAAGAGAGAGAGAGAAAGAGGAGGGAGAGAAAGCGAGGAGGGTGAGAGAGTGGAGGAGAGAGAGGATGAAAGAGGATGAGAGGCGATGAGAGAGGACATCCATGCATGCACGCACATACGCACACACGCACGCACGCACGCACACATGCACATGCACGCACACACACGCACGCATGCACGCACGACTCTACCTGTCTCGAGGTCGTATATCTTGATGTGTCCATTCTGCAGACCGACGGCTAGAACTGGAGCCTGCGCAAAGTTGAAGCGACATGCCCAGTTCTTCTTCATATTGCTCGCTGATGCCTTGTCTGCACGCGTCACCGCCAGCCCCCACACCACCTCACCACAGTCGAATGTCAGCGACTGCTGAACGTGACTAAGGTCCCTACGACGAAAGAGAGAGAGAGAGAGAGAGAGTAAGTAAGCGTGTGATACAATCAGCACTCCTCTATTGAATGGACTAGCATCTGTTTCTAGAGAACACTTTAAGCAATTCCCTAGAGTGGCAAATTCAGAGTGTAGTCGAAACTCTCATCGGAAACCTCCTGTATAGAAGGGAGGGACAGCTAGGTAGCGGACTACCAAGCATGCACAGTTAACACTCCTCTACGTCCTAGGTGCTCCCTAACGAGACCCTGTGTTAGTGCATGCGTCCATCGCATGGACAATCGCCCATTTCTAGTGAACGCTTTAAGCAGTTTCATAGACCGTGAACACTTTAGTGTGAAACCACCTCTATAGAAGAGACGACTGTATATAAGGGACATGCCTGGCAATTCCCGATAGTGGCAGCTTCAGAGTGAGACAACCATGAACACGAGTTCATGTTAAGACTAATGTCATGACTAATTTTTCATTTTCATTTCAGTTTCGCAAACGTCAGCTGTACGTTTTCAATCTTTACGGTAGAGTACCAATTAACCCAGTTAGATCTATTAGTCTACCAACCGAATGAACTTATTTAATGAATGACTAATATTGTTTCTGACAGAGGGTGCCTGGTTATTTGACAGGATGATAGGACGCAAGAGCGATGAGGTTTCACGTAAGAAGCCTTATCACTTACCATCGAGAACACGAGTGTGCACCGCGCACTCAAGCTGATAACGAAACAATATCCCCTCCCCCCCGACCACATCCAAAAGCAAAATTACGGCGAAAAAACACAGTTTCACGACCCACCCCACGCCCGTCATCCACCCAACCCCGTACCCTCCACGCCCCGCCCACCGGTACCCTGTGAACGGGCGCGACGATGGGTGACACTCACGGTGCGCGGCTCTCTCTGCTCCAGGGTACGATGGTGATCTTGCGTCCGGAAGCCCAGACGAAGCAGGAGCGGTCAGGAGCAAAGGCAACATGCCACGTCTCGAGGGCCGCACGCAGCTGTGGCCGCACGCTGTCCACATTGTCCGAGACGGGCTTCAGTGTCCCCACGCACTGCGCGCGATCTGCAAGACAAGGGGAGATCGATGATGCGGGGACAGTCTAAGGTACGGGCGATCTCGTATTACATGTATGGATCGGTACTTCTGCGAAAATCGGGTCTACAAAGAATTCTCTGAAATGACTTTGCATATGACAAAACACAGCTCGTTTATTTCGTTTCGGCAGGTATGCTATATATATTTATAGGTATCAAGTCACGAGGCATCACGAGCGAGGTATATCTCATGAATATTCACCCAGTCTACCGCGACCACCATGCCACAGGCACTAGGGGTGTTCAAATAATAAAATGACATGTAAATAAACACACGTGACATTGTATTTACTACCGAAGTTTAAATGTTCGTGTACTCTATCCTCTAATACTGAAATAACCCAAACACCTGAGCACCAGCCACACACGTCCCAGTCCCACCTGACCAGAACGGTGGAACAGCTGGTCGTCAGAACGGTTACGTCACGCGGAAATCCGCGGATGACAGTGTTTGACACGTGAGCAGCCGCTGTGCATGTGACACCCTGCGTGCGTGCACACACGTCATGATTGGAACAGATATGGATAGCTACGTTTGCAAAATTTCTAGCTTACAATGCAGAGTTCTGATCATGTGGTCGTAGCTTATGTTACCTCAACATGCAGGGGTAGAAATTAACTTTTGAAAAAGGGAGTCCCTGCCCTCAAAAAGAAGGAGTCCGCGGCAAAATAAGGGAGTCCGCAGTCTGAAGTTCAAAACTAAAGATATTAACAATAACGCATGTTCTTATTTTGAAGATTCATGTGGGTGCACGTCTGCCAAATTTTCTTTGGACATTTGCTGAAAAAATACGGTAATTCCGCAAGGCCGTGCTCTGGAACGAACTAGTTAGTATGGCAAAATTTTCAGGGAGTCACACGGACTCCTGCATATGTCAAATCAGGGAGTCCGACAGTAAATCAGGGAGTATTATTTGACTCCGGACTCCCGTTAATTTCGCACCCTGTGACATGTTGTAAGAAGAAGGTGACACGCGAACAAAGATATAAAGTTAACATGTACATCGGCGCGTGTGTCGTCGCACGGGCTTCCAAGAAATAGTACCTGTATTGATGTCTTAGTCCCGCACTTAGCCCATGTAAGTTCTCACACGGGATCGCGATCTCACATCATCACAGTGATCACACCCACCAACTAGCAAGTAATTACAGAGGTATGGATACACATGGTGACCGGACGAAAAACTATTATTGTGGTTCTATACTACTATAGTCTATTTGTCTTCTTCTTGGTATATTCTAAGAATAAAGTTATAAGCGGACAAGATATACAACTAAGTAAATTGCTGCCTAACTAATTAAATAAAATTGTTAAGTAATGTGTAAATGAGTAAATAAACGAATAAACAAATTACATAAACAAGACAGACAAATTCAATCACAAATGATTTGTCTGCATCATCATTTACATCAATAATAACAACAACAACAACAACAACAACAACAACAACAACAACAACAACAACAACAGAAACAGCTCCAACTACAACAACAACAACAACAACAACAACAACAACAACAACAACAACAACAACAACAACAACAACAACAACAACAACAACAACAGAAACAGCTACAACTACAACAACAGAAACAAGAGAAACAGCTACAACTACTACAACAACAGCAACAACAGCAGCAGCAGCAACAGGTGCAACCACAACAACAACAACAACAACAACAACAACAACAACAACAACAACAACAGAAACAGCTCCAACTACAACAACAACAACAACAACAACAACAACAACAACAGAAACAGCTACAACTACAACAACAGAAACAAGAGAAACAGCTACAACTACTACAACAACAGCAACAACAGCAGCAGCAGCAACAGGTGCAACCACAACAACAACAACAACAACAGTAACACCAACAACAAAAACAACAACAGCAGCAGTAGTAGTAGCAGGAGCGATAACAGCAGTAGCAGCAGCAGCAGTAGCAGCAGCAGCAGCAGCAGTAGTAGCAGGAGCGATAATGGCAGCAGCAGCAGCAGCAGCTACAGCAGTTGTAGCAAGAGCGATAACAGCAGCAGCAGCAGCAGCAGCAGCTACAGCAGTTGTAGCAGGAGCGATAACAGCAGCAACAGCAGCAGCAGTAGTAGCAGCAGCAGTAGTAGCAGGAGCGACAATGGCAGCAGCAGCAGCAGTAGTAGTAGCAGCAGTAGTAGCAGGAGCGATAACAGCAGCAGCAGGCAGTAGTAGCAGGAGCGATAATGGCAGCAGCAGCAGCAGCAGCAGCAGCAGCAGCAGCAGTTGTAGCAGTATAGTTGAATACAGCTGCTGCACGGAAGGCAATGGTTCTCTAACGCGTCCAAAGCTCGTCTAATTAATCACTGTAGCGTTACGCAAGACACGCACATGTACAGGTAGTGCGGGTGACGTGATCGTTGTTCAGGTTGGTCATATAACACACCTGCAGGCATTTCTACAACTTCCCCATGCTACTAGCAGCACAATTTATCACGTACACGTCGACAGCAGTCATGCTCGTATATACACGTACCGGTTTGAGTCAGTGCAATACATAATAACTCATATCCATCGACCGAGTACAGATCTACAGTGTATCGTGAGCTAATAAATAATACCGTGTATTATTAGCTCTTGCTATAATCATGTATACATCTAAAATAATTCTAGTATAGTATGTTACAGTGATGAGTGCAAACATATACAGGTAGTTGGGTATACTAGAAGATAAGGAGTTGGGCGAGGTGCGTTTGCCTAAGCCTCGGTACCACAAATCTGCGTGCGTGCAAGTAAAAGATACTTAAATTGGAGCACCACCGCATTTTGTTTACTCGAACCTAGCAGGATATATTTTATTGTTTTTCGTTTCTTGTTGACAAACCGTTGTTTATGATACCGTAATAAACACTGACGATAAATCAGAGACAGGAAACATGTAATACAGAAATGTATGTACATAATACAGTTAAAAGACACATAAAAGGAAAAAATTCAAACATGAAAATAATTACAATCAATCTATTCAAAACTTGTGTAGGTCTAAAAAACGGGTGCCCCAAAAATATATGTTGTGTAAAAAATAAAAACTCAAAAATAAAATGTTAGCCCTCCCAAATATATCTCACATGGTCGGAGTGGGTAAAAGGGAACGAGTTTTGATTCATTCATGGTTATATTTCTGTATGACATATAGGCTCTATTGCACCGGACCTTTCACGAAATGCGTATACACGCATGATGCACACGCCCACACCTGTATTTTTTAGTCCGGACAAAAGAACAAGTGGCCTTCTGTTGGTTCGGTTCAAGAAAAAAAACCTTGCGTGTTGCAGGGGGAGAAATTAACTTTTGAACACG
>NW_014577228.1:329994-332795 GCF_000485595.1 Priapulus caudatus
CACTCCCCAGAAAATTTGCGTTTTCTGGCGTGAGCAAGGTCCGTCCTCCTGGACCCCCCTGTACACGCCTCCTCGGGCGCGAAGCGACCAGGCGAGGGAGCCAAGCGACCGAGCGGGGGAGGGTGTGAAGGGGGGTGTCACTGTTCACCCTCCCCGCACGATGGAGATTTTTTGCAATTATTACACTAAAAATGAGGGACCTGAGGAGAAATTCTTGCAAATTAAAAAAAAAAAAATATTTTGGCTTGTGGGGGTCTCGGGGGGGGGGGGTGCGTTCGAACGCGCACCGACGCCCGCTGGCACGGCGGTGTGGTAGGTAGGGAAAACTTATTTTCTTGAAATATTTTATTTACGAACCATGTCCGAAAGATGTGCGTTGTGCCTTTTTTTGAAGCAGGAACTTAAAAAAAAGAATTTTTTAAAATTTTAAAATTTTAAATTTTAAAAACTGAATAAAATGTTTAGGGTCGCTGGGAATAAATAGGGTCGGTCGGGAAACCGTAACCACACCTATATTTTGTTTTGGCCTTATCTACTCCTGATAATATCAAGATCTAATTATACAATAGGTTTTATTAGCTCCTGATAATATGCATGCCGTCCACAGCAGCAACAACCGGACAGGCATGTATTTTTTGGCACGTTTCCAGGACACGACATCGACCTGCTTCCCGCATGCGACCACCTCCCAGACCTCGTGCTCCTCACCAGCACACGTGTAGCCTGCTGCTGTACATGACGTGAGCTAGCGACGTACGCAGCGAGATGACGCTTGGAGGCACAGGCAGATGGAGCGTTTCAATAAAATCAAGAGTTTCTAGATAATAACACATGTTATTGTAGTTAATGTGTTATTATCTACTCTTGATAAAATATAATGCTAAATAAATACGAAATCTATTTCCTACCAAAGTCTTAATGTTTCTCTACTCTCTTTCGCCTATTATTGCCGACAATTTCCTGTAAATGCCGTGCAAATGCTCCTCTGCAACACACATGTAGACCGCACGCACGCTGCCGCACGCTGCCGCACACTGACACATATATATAGAGGCACACTATATTTATGTATATATATCAAGAGTACATAATCTCCCATTATGTACTCTTGATATATGTATATATGTTGTTAACCATCATTATATCAGGAGTAAATAATAACAGATCTATTGTTATTGTATCATGATATTGCATCATGATTATGTTGGTATGTCGGCTCACCCAGACTGTCTAGGTGATTGCTGTTGAAGAATTGTCTCATCATGCCAGCGACCCGCGATAGCTCGCCGCGAATCACGTCCCTGTGTCGTCGCCGCCGACCGCAAAGCACGCCCGACATACACGTAGATGCCGGCGCCCTCTCGCACCTGCTTGGTCGGCACCTCCTGCCTAGTGTCTCCTTTCTCTTTTCTGTCTCTCTCTCTCTCTCTCTCTCTCTCTTCCTCTCTCTCACTCTCTCTCTTTGTCTGTCTGTCTTGCCAGCCTACACGTGTCTTGTCTCTCTCTCTTGCCTGCCTAGCCGCCTTCTGTCAAGTGTCTCCTCTCTCTCTTTCTTTCTCTCGCGTCTGTCTAGACGTGACCTGTCTGTCATGCGCCGGCGCGGCAGGTCACGTAGTCGATGACACGTGACACTGCGTGCGACGGTGTCACGCCTGGAGGTGACACGAGACACTGCATGCGACGGTGTCACGCCTGGAGGTGACACGAGACACTGCAAATGCTGATTAGAATACACGATACCGCCCTTACATTGTATATTGATGTCACAGCACAGAATGCTGATTAGAATACGCGATACCGCCCTTACATTGCATATTCACAGAACATTAATCGATAACGTATAAGCTATTACTTATCGACTATTATTACTACATTACGATAGCTACTATCACAATCTTACACACGCAATTAAAAACTATATTTTGGTGCCCTGCCCCATTACAAAAAATGTACTAGTAATAAACAACACAAAAAATATCGCAAAGATGACAATAATAATAACAGTACCAGTAACAAAACTAACAACCACAACAACAATAGCAATAAAAACTAAAACAACAACAACAACAACAACAACAACAACAACAAGAAAATCACTAACGATCACAATCACAATTAACGGCAACAATAACAGCAACGGAAACACGCAAACGACAAAAACAAAAGAGCAGCGACGACAACGACTATGACTCACAGCCTTGCCAGCGCCGCACGCTGCGATCATGCGACCGTCCGGGCTCCAGGCAAACGCGTGCACGAGCGCGTTGTGCCGCAGCGACTTGTACATGTTGCCGTCGTCGCGCAGGTCCCACAACTTGACCGTGTGGTCGCGCGAACAAGAGGCTAGCTGCAGCGAGTCATTGCCGGGGCTGAAGCGCAGCTCGCGTACCGTGTCCTTGTGATCCATCAGCCGGCAGCAGAACTTACCTAGAGAGAGAGAGAGGAGGGTGAGAGAGAGGAGGGTGAGAGAGAGGAGGGTGAGAGAGAGGAGGGTGAGAGAGAGGAGGGTGAGAGAGGAGAGAGAGAGAGAGGAGGGTGAGAAAGAGAGGAGGGTGAGAGAGAGGAGGGTGAGAGAGAGGAGGGTGAGAAAGAGGAGGGTGAGAGAGAGGAGGGTGAGAAAGAGGAGGGTGAGAGAGAGGAGGGTGAGAGAGAGGAGGGTGAGAAAGAGGAGGGTGAGAGAGAGGAGGGTGAGAAAGAGGAGGGTGAGAAAGAGAGAGAGTGAGAGAGAGGAGGATGAGAAAGACAGGAGGGTGAGAGAGAGGAGGGTGAGAAAGAGGAGGGTGAAAGAGAGGAGGGTGAGA
>NW_014577228.1:342744-347672 GCF_000485595.1 Priapulus caudatus
TTTTTCGGCACTTTCCAGGACACGACATCGACCGTGCTTCCCGCATGCGACCAACCCCAGGACTCGCTGTCTCCTGACCAGCCACACGCTGTAAGCCTGCTGCCTGTAAATGACGTGAGGCTAGCGAGTTACGCAGCGAGATGACGCTTGGAGGCACAGGCCAGATGAGCTTGCAATAAAATCAAGAGTAGAATAATAACACATTGTTATTGCTAAGTAATGTGCTGATTGTCTTACTGACTTAACAATATAATGCCCCCTAAATTAATACGAAATCTATTTCCTACCAAAGTTCTTAATGTTCTCTACTCTCTTTCGGCCTATTATTAGCGACAATTCCTTAAATTGCCATGCAAATTCCTCTCTGCAACACACATGTAGGACCGCACGCACGCTGCCGGCGGGGCGAGAACGTGCCGCACACTGACACATATATATAGCAGGCGACACTATATTTATGTATATATATCAAGAGTACATAATCTCCCATTATGTACTCTTGATATATGTATATATTGTTGTTAACCATCATTATATCAGGAGCTAAATAATAACAGATTATTGTTATTGTATCATGATATTGCATCATGATTATGCTGGTATGTCGGCTCACCCAGACTGTTCTAGGTGATTGCTGTTGAAGAATTGTCTCATCATGCCAGCGACCCGCGATAGCTCGCCGCGAATCACGTCCCTGTGTCGTCGCCGCCGACCGCAAAGCACGCCCGACATACACGTAGATTGCAGGCGCCCTCTCGCACCTGCTTGGTACGGCACCTCCTGCCTAGTGTCTCCTTTCTCTTTCTGTCTCTCTCTCTCTCTCTCTCTCTCTTCCTCTCTCTCACTCTTTCTCTTTGTCTGTCTGTCTGCCAGCCTACACGTGTCTTGTCTCTCTCTCTTGCCTGCCTAAGCCGCCTTCTGTCAAGTGTCTCCTCTCTCTCTTTCTTTCTCTCGCGTCTTCGTCTAGGACGTGACCTGTCTGTCATGCGCCGGCGCGGCAGGTCACGTAGTCGATGACACGTGACACTGCGTGCGACGGTGTCACGCCTGCGAGTGACACGAGACACTGCATGCGACGGTGTCACGCCTGGGAGGTGACACGAGACACTGCCTGCCGACGGTGTTCACGCCTGGAGCGTGACACGAGACACTGCGTGTGACGGTGTCACCGCCTGGAGGTGACACGAGAACACTGCGTGTGACGGTGTCACGCCTGGAGGTGAACACGAGACACTGAGTGCGACGGTGTCACGCCTGGAGGTGACACGAGACACTGCATGCGACGGTGTCACGCCTGGAGGTGACACGAGACACTGCATGCGACGGTGTCACACCGAGAGGTGACACGAGACACTGCGTGTGTACGGTGTCACGCCTGGAGGTGACACGAAACACTGTGTGTGACGGTGTCACGCCTGGAGGTGACACGAGACACTGCGTGTGACGGTGTCACGCCTGGAGGTGACACGAGGACACTGAGTGCGACGGTGTCACACCTGGAGGTGACACGAGACACTGAGTGCGCACGGTGCACGCCTGGAGCTGTGACACGAGACACTGCGTGCCGACGGTGTCACGCCTGGAGGTGACACGTGACACTGAGTGCCGACGGTGTCACACCTGGAGGTGACACGAGACACTGCGCTGTGACGGTGTCACGCCTGGAGGTGACACGTGACACTGAGTGCGACGGTGTCACGCCTGGAGGTTGAACGTTGACACTGATGTGCGACGCGTGTCACACCGAGAGGTGACACGAGACACTGCGTGTGACGGTGTCACGCCTGGAGGTGACACGAGACACTGCGTGTGACGGTGTCACGCCTGGAGGTGACACGTGACACTGAGTGCGACGGTGTCACACCTGGAGGTGACACGAGACACTGCGTGTGACGGTGTCACGCCTGGAGGTGACACGTGACACTGAGTGCGACGGTGTCACGCCTGGAGGTGACACGTGACACTGAGTGCGACGGTGTCACGCCTGGAGGTGACACGAGACACTGCGTGTGACGGTGTCACGCCTGGAGGTGACACGAGACACTGCGTGCGACGGTGTCACACCTGGAGGTGACACGCGACACTGCGTGCGACGGTGTCACACCTGGAGGTGACGACCGGGTCACGATTGCGTCTACCACACGTCGGCACGGTAACGACGACGACCGCGTGTCCCGACGATTCGGAATTCCGATCACTGCTCAACAAACCGGTCGCAGTTTCGCCGGAACGACGATAAAGAGAGAAGTAGTCCACGCCAGGAAAATTGCTGCGGGGACGCACACAAGCGCTCTCTACCCACCAACACGAAACGCAGCAGCCGCAAATATTACCGATGGCATGCAACACAAACACACAAACACACGCGCGCGCGCCCGTCCGCGCAAACACACAGCAGTCATAGATCTCGCCGTGACGCAGGAGTGACCCACATAGTCTCGCCGCTGCTCTACCTCCCCCGTGTGACGCCACCAGCCGCGCCCCCGTAAACCGACCAATCAGAAGCGCCGCCTGTGGCGGTGACGTCATGCGGTATTGATCATGACGAGAAGTGTGAGAGAGCGCACGTAGGCACGCATCGGTCACGGAGCAACCAGAGCCGTATGTAGAAACGTATATATCTCTATATCGTATAGAGACGTATATCTCTATATCGTATAGAGACGTATATCTCTATATCGTATAGAGATATATATCAGGAATTAATATTGTCAAATTTGTCATTATTAACTCCTGATATATATCTCTATTATATACGGCTCTGGGAGCTATGCTCACATGCATGTCCTTTCTTACCACAGCCACTATTGCCACTATTCGACCCACGGGGAACAAATTGCCTGGATTATTTTCCTATTAATAAATGTCTTGAAACTGAATAATAAAAGGCACATTTTTACAGTTCTAAAGGAGCAATTACGCTTCCCAAAGCCGCACGAATTTGTTATGCATCTTGGCCTCATTCTTGCAGTTGTTACGCGACCTTATTCTCTGTTTACACTTTCCAAACAGGGCATGTACAGATTCCCATAGCTTAGGGGCCCACCATGTCTAAATCAGGCCCTGGTCGTTAAAATGATGGTAAATAAACACGACGTGTATTTACTACGAAAGTCTTAACGTTTCTCCTACTCTCTATCGCCAATTATAAGCAATAATTCCCTGTAAATACCATTCAAATGCCTCTCTGCAACACACAAGCTCATCGCACGCACGCCACATGTGCACAAACTCACAGATGTGGTGGTGGGGAGTGCATCTGGACCACCAACACATTCCATTGTAATTGTAATCCCACTTGGATCCACGAAAATCCATTTGTGCTGCTACTGGCATTAGTAGGAACATAGATTAATCCATTGCTCAGAGAACGCAAATGCCATTCTAAGCTATTTAGATCGATCCCCCGGGCACAAATTTCACCTGCCTTGCCTCACGCCCACTGGAGAACTTTTACTTAGCTAAAGTAAGACATTAGTGTAGAGTAGTCATTTGAATCTCCAGACGAAGGGTGAGATGATTCATCGATATATCAATGTATCGCAATGAACATCTAGGCAATACACGCATTGATACGTTTAACTATTAACGATCTAAACGTATCAATACTCTACTTAATAAAATCCATATCGTTTGGCAACAGTTTTATCAGAAAACAAAGGAAGCCGAACACAATTCGCAGAACATAATTTGCAGTTGTTTACTAAGCGCTTAACGATACTCATAGTTTTCTGGAAAGTTTTACCTGAAAGTATTGCGATGCGTATCGTATCGTTATACGGATCATGTGACGAGATACCTTCTACTCCAGACACTGATACAGATACAGTCAGGAGTCTATCAATATTGACTGACTGTCTATTGATAAACTCCTGAGACAGTCACTGAGCACTTTATCTGCATACGCAAGATTTCACATCGCCATGTATTCACCCCCACATGGTGAGGTAACTAGATTTGTTGCCTTTATATATGGCCAATATACACGTTCACTTTCTACTCACAGTCACAGTTACTGATATGTGTGGGCAAATATTTACTCTGGCATGTCCAAAAATGCTAGCACGATCCTTCTCGCCCGCCTTTTCAGTTAAAAGATTTCTCATTGGTGATGCAACTAATTCTTATTAGTAATTAGTGGTGCAGGATGAGCAAACTCACTCCGATTGACAATTAACTATTTACTGTGTGCACACATGATGTATGTGACCAAGTGACATCGTTAGGCCAAAACTAGCGCTCATAGGGTCTATGTCCCCCAGGGTACTGCCGGAACGTACCCTGGTCACTATTTGATATGGCTTAGGGTTAGGATTAGGGTTAGGGTTAGGTTAGGGTAGGATTAGGGTTAGGGTTCGGCTTCGGTTAGGGAGTAGGCGTAGGCGACTCCCTAACTCGTTAGTTGGAGTAAGAAGAGGTATGGTTGGCATATTGATAAGTACCAGGGACCGGTACGTTCCGATTACCGCGACCGATACCCAGGCGCTACGTATCCGCGAGTCACCCTGGCGGGACATAGACCCTCTTAGCAATACTCAGGGATCGAGATTGAGTTAATTAAATTTTCGCTGAATTAAACATTAGCAAACAGAAGGACGCGAGCAATGCGAGGACCCGTAGGTCATCGCATGCTGGGGCTGTCCGGGGCATGCTCCCCCGAATATTTTTAAAAAAGAATTGGTGCAACTTTGGTGCATTCTAAGCTATTCTGAACACATTATAGGAGACTCTTGGAATCACCTTTCAAGTTGTCAAAAGGAACGCAAACGAATTGAATAGGAATATTCAGGGGAGCTGAAATTAGGGCAAGTTTTTTTATTAAATGTCTAGAGCATAATGATATTTTTCTGTTCCACCCGTCGCATGCATTGTTTTACTAGACATAAGCTGCCTTGCTGCGACGAGATTTTGACGATGAAAAATCTCTC
>NW_014577228.1:347697-367887 GCF_000485595.1 Priapulus caudatus
AGTCAGGTGCTGTTGAGGGTATATAATTTAAATTGTTACATTGTTACCCCCCTCCCAATTTTCTCAACGAATTTAGACGTTTCACAAAAACGACCCCTGGGACTGTCAAATCCGCGGATTTCCGCGGATCCGCGGAAGAATCTCATCCCTGAATACTGCTCAAGGTGTCTTTCATAGCTAACGGGATCCGCTAGACTGGTCACGCTCCACCGCATCTAAGCACCATGCAACAGAGAGCCCCCGCGCAAAAGAACGCAGCGACAGTCAACGCGCACTCTCCGCTGACCTCCGCGTAAAATTGCAGAGTAATCAGGAATCATGGATGTGCACATACGGTGCCTCCTCCTCCAAGCTGGACCCAATCACGCAGAAATCACATTCATGCAGAAGAGAACGCAGAGCTCTCTGCATCGCGGGCTAGGCAAACTAAACTCTGCCTTACCGAGCAGGCTGGCATGCCTGGCTGTAACTCTTGTCAGCGGCTGCCGCGGAAACAGTGTCTCACTCTCCTCGTTTTCCCGATCCGCGGCACGCCACAGAGGGAGCCGGGTGAACCCGTGGTTAGGACGACCCACTAGTGTCATTGACGTACCAGCTGGATCCAGTCTGAAAGAAAACCCCAAAGTTACATTAATTCTTTGTCGCACCAATGTTGTTGTTGTTGTTTTTGTAGTTTTTATTGTTGGTGCTGTTGCTGTTGTTGTAGTTTTTATTGTTGGTGCTGTTGCTGTTGTTGTTTTTATTGTTTTCTTTTCTCCTCCTCTTCACCTTCTACTAATTTGAATAGGCGAACCCGACAGTGCACATACCCGCAAGATATCATTGGACTCTGCCCACTTTCACACACTCTGACAACGAGCTCAAGGCCACACGCGGCTAACAGATAATCTAACATTATATAGAGCCATGCATGCATGCATGAGGTACATGTATGCAGGGTGCGAAATTAACAGGATTCCGGAGTCAAATACTTCCGATTTACTGTCGGACTCCCTGGTTTGACATATATGCAGGAGTCCGTGTGACTCCCTGAAAATTCTGATATACTAACTAGTTAGTTCTGGAGCACGGCCTCGCGAAATTACATTAATTTTTCAGCTAATGTCCAAAGAAAATTTGGCAGACGTGCAACTGCATGAATCTTAAAAATAAGCATATGCGTTATTAATAATATCTTTAATTTTGAACCTCAGACTGCGGACTCCCTCATTTTGCTGCGGACTCCCTCTTTTTGAGGGTAGGGAGTCCGTTGGACTCCCTTGTTCAAAAGTTCACATAGATACCAAAATGGAAGCTGTTGGATGTGTATTCGTGCTGTGAAGGTGTGAAATGAAGCGAGTGTCGAGCGAATTTTGCGATCACGCTTTCCTACCTGCTCTCTTATTCATGTTGTTTGTGCACAGGGCGGGCGTACGGTGTACTTGTGTGTTGCGGATGAGCATTTGACCGACACTTACGGGTAATTATCGGCAATAATAGGCGAAATAGAGTAGAGAAATATTAAGACTTTGAACCTTGGTACTGCCACTGGTACTGGTAGTCAAATAATACATTTCGTGTTTACATTATTTTTTCTATTGAGACGTTCCAAGTGCCTGCGGTCACTACACTAGTCCGACCGTGATCAAAGGCATATTACTATTAGGGTTATATAAACCCATACTATTAAAATTAAGTTTCTTACTTCATAATCTACGTACATGTGCTAATCTACGTGTAACTTTGACCTACTTGCAGTAGAATCGTCCTTGTAGTTGCACTATCTCGTCGATTCGAACACTACTGCGCGTGACGCAAAAGTACAGGATGATTATATCAAATGCTCATCTGTTTTTAATGTGCGTTTGCAGCGCCCCTGCCGGCAACCTACGCTCAGAATGTGTGTTTTCGTTGTCGTTGACTCTCGTTGATCTCTCAACATATGTTAAATTAGTAATACCATCTTTGTAAGCAGTATATCGTTTACAAAAGCGTATCGAAGGACGCCATATACGTGGAACCAACCGAAATTTTCGTTTGCTTGTACCTGAGACATCACGTTTATAATCTGCCTCCATCTGTCTTTACACACACTGTCACTGTCACTGTCAGTGTCACTGACACAGTTCCACTTCCATTTCCACGTCAGTAGTCTAACTCGCGCTACTGGCACTGCTGGTAGTGGTAGTTGCGGTTGCTCCCCATTATCCATATTCACAACCCCATAAGTATTCAAATTCTAAGGGACTACTCCGGAGACAGGTGAAGTTGATCTAATTGATTGTTCCGTGCTGTCAGCAGCAGTCGCCGAGCCGAGCGTACGCTCGAGACATGTACACGCTGCTGTCTGGCTTCTACCGCTGGGCGGTGCAGAAGGACGAGTACTTTGTTCTCATCCTCGGCCTCGACAATGCCGGCAAGACGACGTTCCTCGAGCAGACGAAAACCAAGTTCAACAAGCGTTACGGACACACCGCGGCGACGAACCTAAGCAAGATCACGAGCACCGTGGGCCTCAACATCGGCCGCATCGACGTCAGCTCCTCGCGCCTCAACTTCTGGGACCTCGGTGGACAGGAGGAGCTGCAGGCACTCTGGGACAAATACTATGCGGAGTCACACGGCGTTGTCTACGTCGTCGATTCCACCGATCGGCAGCGTCTACACGAATCGAGGGCCGCCTTTGATAAGATGATAGTGAATGAGACTCTCGCGGGCGTGCCCCTCCTCATCCTTGCCAACAAGCAGGATGTCGAAGGATGCATGGGCGTCGGCGACGTGAAGGCAGCGTTCGGTGGGGGCGCCGGCGTCGGCCACCGCGACTGCCTCGTCATGCCTGTGTCGGCGCTGCGGGGCGACGGTGTCAATGAGGGAATTGGCTGGATGGTGAACTGTGTGAAGCGCAACGTACACCGTCCGCCGATAAACAAAGAGATATCGTGATCACAAGGAGATATCGTGATCATGAGGAGATATCGTGATCACAAAGAGATATCGTTATCCCTTGTAAGGAGATATCGTGACCACGAGGAGATATCGTGATCACAAGATATCGTGATCACAAGGAGATATCGTGATCACAAAGAGATATCGTGCGAGGGACACGTCGTCACACGTGATCAAGTGCCGAGGTAGCAGCGGGAGCGACGTGTCATCGTGCGAGGTCCTACGCTTCATCCCCTGATCTACCGCCAGCGTGCAGAGCTTGCATCCCCGGGTCTGATAGCAGTGATGTAACAAGTCAAGTCACTGACTTGGACTCGAGTCGACTCGAGTCGCATTTTCTGGTGACTTGACTTGACTCGAGTCGAGAACCCAAAATGACTTGACTTGACTCGAGTCACCACTGAAAATGACTTGACTTGACTCAATATGACTCGAGTCGTGGCCAGAGACTCGAGTCAAAGCACAGGACTTGAGTCGCCGTTTGATGACTCGAACACTTCTAAGTTATAGCTAGTGCATGCTAGCGCTAGCGCTAGCGAAACTCGGACCACAAGATTAGTTACATGTACATGATTAGATAGACGATCTTCACTCTTACGTACGTGCGCATGTCTAACTATATGTGCGCAGATCTTTTGAAGCCTTTGGACAGCTGTGCTGTGCTTAAATTTCCCGTTTTGCTTCTTAACTCATTTGACACCAAATGGCCAAGTAAAATCCTGTTATCAAATACCTTCGTACATCTTAGACCTAGACACTGATGAATATAGAATACTTAATTTAAATACCTATTTAACGTTACCAATCTACAATTTTTCTGTTGCTTATAGAATTATGGAAATAACATTGCAAATAGATTAGCTAAAAATCATGACAAATACTAATACAGATTAAACAATATTTTGTTACTTGCTAAAATTTATTTATTAAGTTTAATCTGTTTTATTGAAATGTTTTGTTTTTACATTTTGACGGTTGAGGACATGGGCTACATGTTTGTTTTTCATCGTATGTGCTGGCTCCAGCAGTTCATGCGCGTGACCGTGCGCAATATGGTGTCAATGTACGACGTACGTACATGTACGTCCTACCTTGGAAATCAGCGAAAGTATAGCTAAAGTAAAGTTACGGTACGGCTGAACGTGGCCGTAGTCAAGTTAACATTGACAGGCACGTGCACGCGCGGGCAACTACGGCGAGTTGTGTGATCAGGATTCCAGTCTATTTCCAGAGTCGTGTCATCTGCAGTCATTGCATCTTCTTTGAATAAATTTTATTGATATTCATTAATTGACTGATAATGATACTGTGGCTGTCATGGCAGAATCTGACGATCCTGGACCGTATGTAGTGCAGACAGCAGTGCATTGATTGCTTAAGTAGTGTCGGACCTATTGTTAGTGTGTTAGGGTCAAGTCTTGTGTGGTCCTTTGACATGACATTATAGAGTAGGCCTACTGCTAACAAAGATTAGGAATATTTGTATGCATGTAAAAACTCAAATTTGAGTTCATCAGGTAGTCGGGCAAGACACTTGGCCAACAATTGAAATAGAACAAGAGCAGTCAAAAACAAATAGTAATGAAAATAGTTAAGAAAATGATCTAAAGTGAACTAAACAAACTACATGCAAGAATCTGACATTTCATAAAATGACATCTGACATTAAATAGACATCTAAATAGACATCTGACATTTCATAAAATGGCTCTTGGGAAAAAGGGTCACCTGCCACTCTGAAGTGACTTGAGATGCCTTGTTGAACTCATTGAACAACTGACTCGAGTTGACTTGAGCAAAATTCTTGACTTGAATTGACTTGACTTGGCAATGTGTCTGACTTAACTTGACTTGACTTGGACAAATTAGTAAATGACTTGACTTGACTTGTGACTCGACCACTGTTGACTTGACTTGACTTGTGACTCGACCCGATGGTGACTCGTTATAACACTGCTTCGTTGCCACGCATCGTCGTTTATAATGTCGTACCACAGCATTAATTGACTAGAGCTGGCTCTAAACCACGCCAGGGATACACGTCAGTTGCAACATAGGCCTACATGTATACGTTCTGCGCATCTGTAAGGAAAGGAAATCCTCTGAGCATAATCTGCAGGGACGGACGCATTCCATTCTACATTCGTAGTAACTCAAATCGACAATCGCAATCAAATTAGCGGTGATGACGTCATTCAACACATGAGACAAGGATTTTCAGCGGGGGAGGGAGCATGACGTAATTTAACCTCACCCCTCACCCCACCCGCCCCCGCACGTTAGTGTGGAACGCTGTTGTCCTAACCAAGGGCTTTGAGAAAGAAAAATGTCCTTTTTATCGGTTGAGAGATCAGTTTTACAAGCACACAAACACGCACGCACGCACAGACCCACACGCAGACACGCACGCACGCACACACACACACACACACACACACACACACACACACAGTGGCGTAGGTTAGGGGGGGGGGGAAGGGGCCATGGCCCCCCTGTTGATCCGAAAGTGAAAAAAATAAGAAGAAGAATTGTACTACTAAAATTACAATTGTCGTAGTCAGAATGAAGGCTGTACATGTACTAAAAAGTGCCTCAAATACCATCTCCTGCGATCTACATTTTCAAAATTGTCTGGGGTGGAAAATCGATGATTTTCGTCTCAACCCTATGGCGTCGCGCGTGTCCTTGTTTTCGCAGAGTCAACTAGTGACGATTCTCGACTTTGATTGCCACTGCACGAGACACGCTACCCGTTAATAAGGCCGTGTCGGTGTTTAGCGATACCGACTCGCTGCGCCGAACCCCACGCGGACGTCGCCAACTGGTAAGGTTAAGAGCCTCATGTTGCATAATCCAGGACGCCCACTTCAATTCTCGGCTCCGGCGGTGAGGCTTAATGTATAATAGATCTGAAAGCGAGCCGTCAAATTTCAGGCCATGCTCCGGTCGTGATGAGGGAACCACACAGTAATACTCTGAATGAAAGCAGCATTCAACTTCGACGCCCTATTACGCTTGGTGATCGTGACCACATTCAAACAAAGCTTTCGAGCTTCGTCCGCGCACCCGAATGCTAAAAGCTCTGCATGATTTATGGTACACCGTCAGATGAAAGCCGGCTGTGTGTGTGCGTGCGTGCGTGCGTGCGTGCGTGCGTGCGTGCGTGTGTGTGCGTGCGTGGTCATCTCGATCCATGTGACAGCGTGTTTTCACCGTTCAGATAATGAGATATGAATCTCTGGAAAAAACTGATTTAACGTTGATCTATTAAACCTACAAAATGCACATTACTTGACATTAATTCCTAGTTTAAATCCTCCCCGTCCGCCCCACATATACATAACCGACACATTGTTTTTGTTTGGTTCCCCGTACCTTGGCGGAGACAGCGGTAACTAACGATTCTTCACGTGCAAGGAGCTACATATACCATAATTATATAGGTATATGTAGGTTCTTGCTCACGTGATGCCCGCATACCATCTAGAAATGTACAAGCATTTTTGATGTGCCTTCATGATCTCGCCTCCATATTGAATTCAGATGCGAAGTATTACGAAATCTTGTGTTCAAATGTAATTTCAACGCGTCCGCACTGCTGGATACTGCCAGACACACCTTCGCCAAGGTAGGAAACCGCTAAAACATTTTCTTAGGATTACGAAGAAGTGATACGACTACCGTAGAACGTTGAAATACGGCCAAAGTTACCAATTTTGTTACCAACGCAACCCCCAGCATTGCGCACGGCTGTTATATTGTTGGACGCTGTTAATTTCAAATCGTTGTATGCAAACTCTTCCGGCTTCCTCTTCGATTGGAATTTACATCACATTGAGGTTCAATGTACAGGCTTCACGACGTAGTCTCTATTTTTATGAAATTAAAAAGATAAGTACGTGCGGTAACGCGACGAAGATCGGAGCAGCATTGCTAAATTAAAACGCAGTGACTGGAGGTACGGCAGCCGTTGTTCGTTGAAGCCCCTTTTTGGCGTTAGGGTTATGGTTAGGGTTAGTGTTAGGGTTAGGGTTAGGGTTCTAGCTCATCTAAACTCTCAAATCGGAATTTATTTCCAAGCGTTATTCGAAATCTGGCGCCACCGCCGCCATCTTTGTCTCGTTAAGTATGAAAGCGAATGGACTGCCGTACCTCCACCCTCGAGACATTAAGATACGGCTGCCGTACCCGTAGCCACAGCGAAATTAAAATGCCTCTACCTATACAGTAACGTAAACACACGTAGGCCTACACGGTACTATCCCGTAGATTTACATAGGCAGTTAAAATCACGAACGGTGTTAGATGTAGCTCTAGAACTATAGCCCTTCGCTTTGCCAAGGCTCCTGTGGCAGAGCGAACACACACACACAGACATGTACACGTACATGTATCTGGGAGACTGATGCAAGAAACCCTTTGTCCGGGGTACCCTGCAAGCTAGTGCGTTGTACCATCTTTTACCAGAGTCATTGGGATGGACATTTATCCAGAAATCTACTCAAGGGTAGCTCAGCTCTATTTTAAATTCATTTTTGAATCAAAATATGAATCATTCAGTCAGCTACTGCGCATGCGCGAACCCGGATTTGAGCTTATTCATTTCTAAAATATTTGCCAATGTAGTAGGGAGTCATATCCTGGGTCACATATGCCTAGTAGCTGTTAAAATGACGAGTATTTCGACGAATATATACACGTAGGTCCCTACATGTATCTGGGAGACTGAAGCCAGAAACGCTCTATCCGTGGTATCCTGCAAGCTAGGGCGTCGTACCATCTTTTACCAGAGTCATTGCGATGAATATTTATCACAGAAATCTACTCAAGGGTAGCCCAGCTCTATTTTAAATTCATTTTTTAATCAAAATATGAATCATTCAGTTAGCTACTGCGCATGCGCGAACCCGTATTTTATTCTAGTCAGCATAGATAAATTTCTAAAGTATTTGCCAATGTAGTAGGGAGTCATACCCTTGGTCACATATGCCCAGTACCTGTTAAAAAGTATTTCGACGAATATATACACGGACATGTATTTGGGTGGGCGGGAACGGATGAAGTCGGGATTTTGCACCTTACAGACTAGGGCGCTCTCCTAATTATGAACACAGGTCTACTGATACCAATTAATTACAGAAATTTATGCTGAGATATCCCCTAAGCATATTAAATTGATAATCATCACAAAATATAACTCTTCTAGTGAGATATTGCGCATGCGCTAACACACTAACGTGGCCAGATTATGTACTGTCTGGGATATGCAGCGGAGACCTTACATGCAGGATCATCGTCCTGTTTCTTAAGTGAAATCTACTGATGGAATTTTATTATAGAAATCTATGCTAGAATACCTCCTTTCTATTTTAAATGCATAATTTTCGCAAAAGATTAGTATTCTCGGCCGTGAGATATTGCGCATGCGCGAGCACCGTTTCAGGCGTGGGCAGTACGCGACTGAATACAACTGCATAATATAGCTTGCTGAGCAGAGGAGTGAGTGATGGGAGACTGGGAAAGGCAGCAGGGAAAGATAGCTGTGAGCGGAGAAAAAGAAGGAGGCTGAGCTAAGAAATGAGGAAGGATGGCGTGCAGCGGATGATAGTAGGGATTTAGCACCTACAGGCTAGGGCGTTCTCCTAATTAGTAACACAGGCTACTGATAACAATTAATTACAGAAATCTATGCTGAGATAACGCCTCGTAACAATATTGAATTCATAATCATCACAAAATATAACTCTTCTAGTGAGATATTGCGCATGTACTAACACAACTAACGTTGCCAGATTATGTACTGGCTGGATATGCAGCGCAAGACCTTACATGCAGGATCATCGTCCTGTTTCTAAGTGAAATCTACTGATGGAATTTTATCATAGAAATCTATGCTAGATAATCTCCGCTCTATTTAAATGCTAATTTTCGCAAAAGATTAGTATTCTCGGGAGATATTGCGCATGCGGCGAGCACCGTTTCAGGCGTGCAGTACGGACTGAATACAACTGCATAATATAGCTTGCTGAGAGAGGGAGTGAGTGATGGGAGACTGGGGAAAGACAGCAGCGAAGATAGCTGGGGCGGGAGAAAAATAAGGAGGTTGAGCGAAAGACAATGGGGGCAAGGGGGTGGGCGTGAGCGAATGAAGTAGGGATTTAGCACCCTACAGACTAGGGCACTCTCCTAATTATAAACACAGGTCTACTGATAACAATTAATTATAGAAATCTATGCTGAGATACCCCCTAACCCTATTAATTCATAATCATTACAAAATATAACTCTTCTAGTGAGATATTGCGCATTAGCTAACACACTAACGTTGCCAGATTATGTACTGTCTGGGATATGCAGCGAAGACCTTACATGCAGGATCATCGTCTTGTTTCTTAAGTGAGATCTACTGATGAAGTTTTATTATAGAAATCTATGCTAGAATATCTCCTCTCTATTTTAAATGCATAATTTTTGCAAAATATTAATATTCTCGAGAGATATTGCGCATGCGCGAGCACCGTTTTCAGGCGTGCATACGAACTGAAGACAACTGCATAATATAGCTTGCTGAGATAAGAGTGAGTCGTTCGAAGACTGGGGAAAGGCAGCAGGGAAGATAGCTGGGGCGCGGGAAGAAAATAAGGAGGGAGCGAAAGACAATGGAGGCAACGGGGGTGGGCGTGAGCTGATGAAGTAGCCATTTTGCACCCTACAGGCTACTCTCTAACGTTTCCGGGCGCTCTCCTAATTATAAACAAGGTCTACTGATTAACGAATTATTACAGAAATCTTGCTGAGATACGCCCTGAACCATATTAAATTGATAATCATCACAAAATATAACTCTTCTAGTGAGAATATTGCGCATGCGCGCGAACACAAACTAACAGTTGCAGATTATGTACTGGCTGGATATGCCAGCGGAGAGCCTTACATGGCAGCGATCATCGTCCTGTATTTCTTAAGTGCAAATCTACTATGGAGATTTTAGCATAGAAATCGATTTGGCTCAGAATAATCTTCCCGCCTCTATTTTAAATGCATAATTTCGCAAAGGAATTAGTATTCTCGAGAGATATTTGCCGCAATGCGGCTAGCACCGTTTCAGGCGTGCAGTAGCGGACTGAATTACAACTGCAAATTTAAGTTGCTGAAGAGGGCAGTAGTGATCGGGGGGCGGCGGGTGAGAGACTGGGAAGGCAAGCAGGAATAGGCTGGGGCGGAGAGAAAAAGAGAGACTGAGCTAAAACAATGGCAGAGAGAGGGGTATGGCTGTGAGCGGATGAAGTAGGATTTAGCAGCCCTAACAGGCTAGGCGTTCTCCTAATTATAACACAGTCTACTGATAACAATTAATTACAAGAATACTATGCGAGAGCATACCCCCTAACATATTAAGTTGATAATATCATACACAAATATAACTCTTTCTAGTGAGATAATGTCGCATTAGCTAACACCAACGGTTGCCAGATTATGTACTGGCTGCGGTATGACAGCGGAGACCTTACATGCAGCGATCAGCGTCTCTGTTCTTAACTGAAATATACTGAATTGGAATTTTATCATAGAGAATCGATGCTATGATATCTCCGCTCAATTTTAAATGCAATGATTTCGCAAGCAATAATTTGGTATTCTCGAGAGATATTGCGCATGCGCGAGCACCGTTTCAGGCGTGCAGACGGACTGAATACAACTGCATTAAGATATAGCTTGCTGAGAGAGGAGGAGTGGATGGCGAGACTGGGAAAGGCAGAGAAGAATTAGCTGATGGCGCGAGGAAAAGAAGGAAGCTGAGCTAAGACAATGGAGGCAAGGGGATGGGCTGAGCGGTAATGAAGTAGGATTTAGCACGCTACACGGCCTAGGGCGTTCTCCTAATTATAAACACAGGTCTACTGATAACAATTAATTACAGAAATTATGCGGAGATAACCCCTAACCATTATATATTAAATTGCAATAATCATCACAAGATGATAAACTTCTTCTAGTGAGATATTGCGCATGCGCTAAACACACTAAGTTGCCAGAGTTATTGTATCTGGCTGGATACTTTCAGCAAAGACCTGTATACATGCAGGATATTGTCCTGTTCTTAAGTGAATCTACTGATTGGAATTTTATCATAGAAATCTATGCTCAGAATATCTCCGCTCTATTTTAAATGCATAATTTTCGCATAAAGATAGTATTCTCGTGGAGATATTGCGCATGCGCGAGAACGACCGTTCAGGCGTTGTAGTACGGACTGCCAATAACTGCATAAATAAGCTGGCTGAGAGAGGGAGTGAGTGATGGGAGACTGGGGAAAGACAGCAGCCGAAGATAATGCTGGGGCGGCGAGAAAAAGAAAAAGGAGCGTTGAAGCGAAAGACAATGGACGGCAAGGCGATGCGGCCGGCGCAGCGGATGATACGTAGGGATTAGCATCCTACAGCGGCGTAGGGCTCTCCTACATTTTGTTAACCACAGTCTACTGATAACAATAATTACAGAAATCTATGCTGAGATAGACCCCTAACCATATTTGAAGCTTTCATACCACCTCATCACAAAAGTATAACTCTTTCTAGTGAGAATTTGCGCATCCACCAACACACTAACGTTTGCCATGGATTATTACTGCCTGGATATGCAGCGGAGACCGTTACATGCAAGATTTCATCGTCTGCTTTTCTGTAAGTGAGGATGTTATCGATGAATATTTATCATTAGAAATCCTATGTAGAATACCTCCTCTTTATTTTAAATGCATAATTGTCACAAAAGATATTAATCATTCTCGAGAGATATTGCGCATGGCGCTGAGCACGTTTCAGGCGGCTACAATACGGACTTGAAGAAACCTGCATAATATAGCTTGCTGAGAGATGGAGTGAGTGTTGGAGACTGGAAAAAGGCAACAGGCGCCAAGATCGCTGCGGGCGGGGGAAAAAGAAGGGAAGGCTGAGTGAGGAGGACAATTCGCAAGGGGGTATGCTGCGCGGAGCGGGATGAAGTTGGGATTTTGCCACCCTACAGTGATAGGGCGCTCTCCTATATAAAACACATTTCTACTGCATACCAATTTAATTGACAGAAATCATTGAGAACACCCCCTAAGCATATTAAATGATAATTCATCACAAATATCACTCTTATAGTGAGATGATTGCCGCATGCGCTGAACGACACTAACTTGCCCAGATTATTTACTGGCCTCGCCGTATATGCACGGGACTTTACATGCAGGATTCATCGTGCTGCTTCTTAAGTAAAATTACTGATGAAATTTTTTATAGAAGATCTATGGCTAGAATAGCTCCTTCGTCTATTTTAAATGCCAAAATTATTCGCCAAAATATAATATTCTCGAGAGATATTGCGCATGCCCGAGCACCGTTTCAGAACGTTTGCAGTACGGAGTGAATACAACTGCCATAATATAGCTTGCCTGAGAAGAGGGAGTGAGTGTTGGAAGACGTGGAAAGGCAAGGGAAGATAGCTGGGGCGATGAGAAAAAGCAGGAGGCGTGAGCAAAAGACAAGGAGGCAAGGGGTGGCGGTGGCGCGATGAAGTAGCCATTTTGCACCCTACAGGCTAGGGCGCTCTCTTAATTATAAACACAGGTCTACTGATACCAATTAATTACAGAAATTTATTTTGAGACACCCCCTAAGCATATTAAATTGATAATCATCACATATTATAACTCTTCTAGTGAGATATTGCGCATGAGCTAACACACTAACGTAGCCAGATTATGTACTGTCTGGGATATGCAGTGGGGACCTTAAATGCAGGATCATCGTCCTGTTTCTTAAGTGAGATCTACCGATGGAATTTTATTATAAAAATTTATGCTAGGATAACTCCTCTCAGACTCTGTTCTAAATGCATAATTTTCTCAAAATATTTATATTCTAGAGAGATATTGCGCATGCGCGAGCACCGTTTCACGCGTACAATACGGACTGAAGACAACTGCATAATATAGCTTGCTGAAAGAGGGAGTGAGTGTTGGAAGACTGTGGAAAGGCAGCAGGGAAGATAGCTGGGGCGGGAGAAAAAGAAGGAGGGTGAGCGAAAGACAATGGAGGCAAGGGGATGAGCGGGAGCGGATGAAGTATCCATTTTGCACCCTACAGGCTAGGGCGCTCTCCTAATTATAAACACAGGTCTACTGATAACAATTAATTACAGAAATCTATGCTAAGATAGCTTCTAACCCAGTGATGTAATGGAAGGTATACGTATGTATACGCCGTAAACTTAAAAAAAATAAATGTAGACTCTATAGTAGATCTACGAATTATGAAAATCGTCGACATTCATACGCTGCGCGTGGTGTTCCATAGAATTAATTTGTGTTGGCTATCCATATACGAGACTAACTTTTGACAAATCAAACGTACGTATTATCGACATTGATGATTGCGCATCCGCCTCCAAGGGCCGGCGGGGCGGACGTGGCGCGCGGCGCTTAGGCTATGCCAGTGTAGCGGTTTTGCTCTGTGCGACTGAACCGTGACTGTATGTTTACCGTATTCGTCAGTTATGTATATTTTGTTCAAGGTACACAACAAAATGCACGAAATGAATAAGGATATGATCTACTTGTACATTGCCTCTTTACCAAACAAAACATTTGGAGGTCTATGACAGTGTGTCTTATAAAAATCTGTATAAACAATTAAATTACCTCAGACACTTTATCATGATATTACATTTGATGAGTATTGCAGAAACTAGAACTAGAAAATCAATACTATGACAACGGCTTGATCATTTTTAGATTATTTTGTGTCTTGGTAGATTTAGATTATAGTTAGGGCTTATGCAAGGATTGGTCTGAAGATATGACTCACCAATGCTTCAAATTTTGATGCCTTTTGCCAAAACTTGCATTAAAATTTCGAGGTGATTTATGTGAAAGGGGAATTGATTTGTTGTGTTAGTTTCTTATTGTAATTTGATCTGGTCAGGTGTGGTCACTGGGGGGGGGGGGGGCACTGTGCTTTCCGCTGAATCACCACGCACCGGCGCAGCGCCTCGTCGTTTGGCTTGTTGCTTTTGATGATTGAGCTATCAGCTATAACGGGAGTATACCCACAACAATAATTTAACCACATCACAACACTGGCATTCACCAATACTCCGCCCTCGTCTTTCTGGAAACACTCGCCGATCAATGTTTTCACGGTCAAAACTCAGATCCGTATAGTTAGCGCACGCGATTTGGTGTATATTTCCCCACTGATTCAGTTACAAAAAACCACGGCGTATATATGTGAAAAGATGAAAGTATTGTGAGCAGTTTCCCCACTGCTCGTGCATGCCAGGACCAGTCACAAACTCCATGCAGAAAAGATGACACACCCGCTCAAGCTCGTCAGCTTGTGCGCGAAACTGTAGGCGGAAAAATTAGGTTTAGGCCTATCCGCTCCATAATCCATGATGATGATGATGTAATAACAAAAGACACATATATAGCCCTCAATGCTAGATAAGACAGTGATGTACAAGTGATTCCACGCGATATTGATTAACAGTGAAATAGACTCTCGATTCCTGCCTACTACCGAGGTGTACCACGTACAGATGGCTTTCTTGGTCATTTCTTCTTCCTCCTTTACGAGGACAGTGGCAGTTACTCTAAGTTCTACGCATCGGACGCTACTCATTAACGCTACTGGGTCGCATTTTTGCGCGGCGTATCGCGGGACGCTCTCGCGTGGAACAGGACGCCACTTGCAAATAGGCAGCGTTAGTAATATGGATTGCGCAGTTAGGCTTATAGAACTCATATGGCTTTGCGGCTATAGTTCTAGAGGCTAATGCGCAGTAGATCTTTGCGCGCCAGCGCGTGGATCGCCAACGGACCCAGTAATACAAAGATAGGAGCTTTACCTGGCCGATAAGGTAATTTTGATATAAGTAATAGATATAAGAAAGACGTGTAATCTTGCTGCAAAGTAGAACAACGTGCTAAGGCCTTATCTGCGCATTCAACCGCTTTGAAAACTTCACCTAGATCAAATGAAAACATTAGCAGCCACGTGGAAATGCCGTAGACTCTGGAAGCCCGCTTGAAAAGGCACACATTATTACTCTCATTGGTAAGAGATTCTAAATTTAAATTGTTCTTCCGTTTACACACATTTACTCTCACGGTCGAGCTATAGCGGGCTAGCACGATCTAATCCGGTAGGTTGTCATATGACAACGCATCGTCCTTAGTAAAAGACATGCTATATACGTAAGGAATTTAAATAGGACGAGGTAAAATAACATATGGTAGGAAGACCACAGCCGTTTCTATCCTCTCAGACACTACAATGACATGACAGACAATACATGCAGAAATACAAGCGCAGAAAAATTAGTAACTACATAACAACATTAATATTAACTTATTAATTATAATATAAATTATTAACATTAATATACACTTTCGAAATATATTATAACAAATTCAACAACATATTACAAGAATCATCTTAATTTACCTTAAATTTTCGTAAATACAGCTTAATATTTTAAAGAAAGAACATCAAGTAAGAAAATAAAAAAAACAATACTACAGATGCACGACTTCACATAGCGCAGTCATGATTAATTAGGAACAGTAGGACTGACTCATAACAAGTGAATAGAGCAGGTGAAATAATATTTGTAGGCAGAGCATATGCCATTGCCAACTAAATATCACTGGGCTGTCAGAGTCATATTATATATACCACGCATCACATCACATAGATGTCACACCTTTATATATATATAAATATATATACTATATATTATATATATATATATATAATTATATTATATATAGCGAATGCTATTAAGACAGGAAAGCATAAATTGCTAGCAGATCATACGCAGTTCCTATCATTCAGATAATCTACATTAAGCATGACAAGGACATATTACGCTGCATATACGTTATGTGTGTACTTTTCTTGCACATTCTCTGCTTCTCTTTAGTAAAGCCCTGTGACCACGTCAAGGTAGGACGCACCTGTTTAGGAATTTTTTTCAAGAAAGAAACCTTGATTGTTTAGGAGGAAGTGCGCAACAATATTTGCCCATGCGATCGTAATTCTGTGGTTGGTGTTGTAACTCGCCTTCATAGTAAATAAAATTATAGAATAATTAATAATTTAGATAATATATATATAGAAATCAGTCCAAAAGAATTGTAAATTAGTAAATAAATTGTTTAGTCGTACTCGACGTCAAGACGCAAGTGTCCCGTTTCCCGCAACTCCGGTTGATCGATCGAAGTCTGAGGTCCGGTCAAGCATAACCTGTATAATACCAGTCGTCATGTTACGCTTGACTGCGTTCGTCCATACACTGACTCTCTGACTGCGCTGACCTGCGCTACTCTGACTGCGCCTCTAGTTGAGTAAGGCCTAGCGGCCTGTTAACGAGCTGGAGCGGTGAATCATTTAACGTTAGGGTCAAGCATAGATATAGAATGAAGCATCCTCAGGTTGTAAGTATTTACGGATGACGTCATGCGACTGTACCGTCACGGTTTAGAAGTGCGCATGCGCCCAGCAACACGCCACAGAAATTACTAGGGGAGTAGGGACTTGGTACTTTGCCTTGCGGTACTAACAAGTTACAAGTTACAGGTGGTATTTATATATTTATATTGGCCAGCTGCCGGCTGGTGCCAACACGGCGCGAATCGCCAACCAGCGTTTGGGGTACCGGTTGCCTGACATTCTTTCAGCACTCAGCAGTCTACTTTACGTCTTTAGCTCAGAAAACGGTCGGCTACAGTTAGCCACAATTTCCCATTTCTCGTCTGGCGTGTACGTGGCGTGTATGCCTACTGGCAGCAAGATCAAGCCGCCACGTAACAGCACACTCGCGGCCGCCATTGGACGTATATTATATACAACAATATATATATATATATAGTTTGTATATATATATAGTCAATGGGCGCCGCGGGTTGTGCTGTACGTTTGCGCGAGCCTTTGATCTTGCTGGCAGAAGTGCAGTAGATATGTGGCGTGTACGTGCGTTGCATTTCATTCCCATCTACGTACCGAGTTACGTTCGTGTAACAGTCGGAGAGCCTGTGGTCGTTTAGGCTACAGTTAGCTCTAGCTCAAAAACGGGTTATTGCTAGGGTATTAGAATACCCCTAGATTTATTAATAAATTAAATTTATTTATTAAATTTTAAAATTATTTAAAATTAAATTATAATTAATTAATTTAAATAATTAGAGGCTTGGTATAGACAATCCGTCGCCACAGCCTGGTCGGGCTACAGTTTAGCTTAGTACTATAGCCCGCGCTCAGTTCAGGCAACTGTACGCGGGCTATAGTTTACTAGAGCTAGCTAGGCTACAGTCTACTTGTGCTTTGTAAATTGCAACTGTAAATAGTCGCGATAACCGAAAAACGGCATGCACACTGTTCCCTTCTCGCTTAACACTACTGTTGGCTTACGCCGCGTCCTACGCCTTTTGTAAGGCCCGCTCTCCACACGCTGCACGACAGCATTCACAGCAAAACACAGCGTCCGTTTGTTGCTGAAAAAAAATTGTGATTTCGCGCATTGTGTTCACTCTGGTTCAGTAATCAGAAATTAAATTATGCATGTGCTTGTTGTCCATTGTCTGATGGTAGCGTGAGCAGAACACGTGATAAAAAAACAATCGCGTTGATTGGTTCAATTGTCTTTTCGCCGTCACGTCAGCCGGCAAAAGTCAAACTCATTTGACTTTCGCCGTCGCCGTGAAACCCGGCTGGCGCCGTGCCGTGTCAGTGGAGACTGCGCCATAAGATATAATAGATTTGAACTTTGCCGGTAGGGGTGAACAACGCCGTTTCCGTGGCGTTCCGCGCCGCGCCGCGTGTGTGGAGACGGGCCTTAACAGTCGGAGAGCCCGGTCGGTTTAGAAAAACGGTAACATCTCAGTTGGCCTAATCCTATTTCGCCTACACCAATTTTGACTCGCAGCTAGGGCCTGCATACCTCGACCTCGGTAAATTTTACGTTGCTGGGAAGATCGTAACTCTTACTGGGAGATACGTCGTGTTGGGGAAAGGTTACGACGTCCCAGCTTTGGGATAGTCCTTACTATTTATTATCTATCTGACTGGGTACTCCTAATGATTTTTATAGTTGGTGAGTGCCAGCAACGGTAAATTATACACAAAGTATATGTTATTCACACATTAATATTTTTATGTAATTGTCAATATTGTGCATGGTGTACTGGGCGAAAACAGCGTGCTTGTTATTGTAAGTTATAGTGTAAACATGTATTGAAAATAAATACATATGTTTTCTAGTTATCTCTCTTGCTTTTTGTGGTAAAGCTACAGATACAAGCATATCAATATAAATTATAACATGTACATATGAGCATTAATTGCACCTTGATAATTCACTATGAAAAGTAATATAATGTGCTACTTTCTAATAATGACATATTTTAATGAGGTTCTACACCAACTATAACAAGTATACTTTGCACTTAGATCTATAGTTATTTTGTTACTCTGTCACATAGCATGCCATTGTTGCATGATTATTTTGCGCATTAAAAACCTTATTTTTACCGCATTTTTAGAAAGGCGTGCAGAGACTTTTACAAACAAAATGGCTTCAGAGGCTTCAAAGGTAGGAGTACAGTCTGAGTAGGCTTCATAGATGATCAATCAAAAACCAAAGAAAACCACTACAAAAAGACAACGTGTTGAACTATAATGGCACATGTAAACTCGACAGCTGCTTGTCTTGCAAATGTTATACACTTGTAATGAATGGTAGAGCTTCTTGCCATTGACATTGTTCCGTCCCCCAAGTTTCATTGTGTCAAATGGCGCTTATATTTCTCTAACAGGAGACGAAGCTGTGGGGTGGTCGATTCACCGGTGCAACAGACCCGATCATGGAGAAATTCAACGCGTCAATTGGTTATGATCAGCGCATGGCACAGGCTGACATTGAGGTTGGTCGGAAAAACTTCCGCAGAGTTGCATTAATCAACCGGTGTCTAAGAAGAACGTTGCTGGAAAAGATTTCTGCATGAATTACAGGGAAATAGAGATTCTCTTACACTGACTGTGTGAATGAGATATTCTTCTTTTTACACTGACTGTGTGAATGAGATATACTTCCTCTTACACTGACTGCGTGAATGAGATATACTTCACCAGCTGCGTTTGGTACCGTTGCCTGACACATTACTTTCCAGCACTCAGCAGTCTACTTTACGTCTTTAGCTCCAAGAAACGGTCGGGCTACAGTTAGCCACAATTTCCCATCTCGTGGCGTGTACGTGGCGTGTTAGTCCGAGATTCCTCTGACCAATACCCACACCGACGATTTTGGTGGTTTTGGTGTGGGTTAGGTCAGAGCAACTTCCCTATGCAAAACGTTTGCATAGGGAACCAATTTAAACAATAAAAACTAAGCAATAATAAAATTTAAGCAATAAAAACCAATTTTGGTGGGCTAACCCACACCAAAACCACCAAAATCGTCGGTGTGGGCATTGGTCAGAGGAATCTCGGACTAGTGGCGTGTATGTGGCGTGTACGTGCGTGCATCTCATTCCCATCTACGTGGCGTGTACGTCGTGTAACAGTAGGGGAGCCTGGTCGGTTTAGGCTACAGTTAGCTCTAGCTCCAAGAAACGGTATTGCTAGGGTTAGAATACCCCTAGATTATTAATTAAATTAAATTAATTTATTAAATTTAAAATTATTTAAAATTAAATTTTTTAATTAAATTAATTTAAATAATTAGACTTGTATAGACAATCCGTCGCACAGCCTGGTCGGGCTATAGTACTAGAGCTAGGCTACAGTCTACTTGTGCTTTGTAAATTGCAACTGTAAATAGTCGGCATAACGAAAAACGGTAGCCACAAGTTCCCTTCTCGCTTAACACTACGTTGGCTACGCCGCGTCCTACGCCGTGTAAAGGCCCGTCTCCACACGCGGCACGACACATCACAGCAAAACACAGCGCCGTTGTGCTGAAAAAAAATACATTGTAATTTCGCGCATTGTGTCTGAGCGCATTGTGTTCACTCTAGTTCAGTGATCAGAAATTATGCATGTGCTTGTTGTCTATTGGCTGATGGTAGCGTGAGCAGAACACGTGATAAAAACAATCGCGTTGATTGGTTCAATTGTCTTTTAACCGTCACGTCAGCCGGCAAAAGTCAAACTCATTTGACTTTCGCCGTCGCCGTGAAACCCGGCTGGCGCCGTGCCGTGTCAGTGGAGACTGCGCCAT
>NW_014577228.1:367912-385820 GCF_000485595.1 Priapulus caudatus
ATAAGATATAAATAGATTTTGAACTGTTGCCGAGGCTAGGGCGTGAACCAAGCGCCGTTTCCGCTAGGCCGTTCCGCCGTCCTGGCGCCGCCGCCGCTGTGTGCTGGAGACGCCGGCCTTAACAGTTGCGGGAGATGCCGGTCGGTTTTAGGAAAAAACCGGGGTAACATCTCAGTTGGCCTAATCCTATTTCGCCTTACCACAATTTTGACTCGCAGCTAGGCCTGCCATACGCTCCGACCTCGGCGTAAATTTTACGATTGCTGGCGGAGATCGTCCGTAACTCCTAGATTACTGGGAGATACGATCGTAAGTTGGTGGGAACGGTACGCACGTCCAGCTTTGGGATAGTTCACTTTATCTATTTACTTAATCTCATCTGACTGCCGGCTACTCTAATGATTTTACCTAGTTAGTTTGCCCGGTGAGTGCCGAGGCCAGCAACAGTAAATTATACCACAAAGTATATGTTATCTGCACACAGTTAATATTTTTATGTACTATTGTCAATATTGTGCATGCGTGTACTGCGGCGAAAACAACGGTGCTTGTTATTTGTAAGTCTTCAATTAGTTGGGTATCTGTAAATGTATTGAAAATAAAATTACATATTTTTTCTAGGTTATCTCCTCTTGCCTATTTGTGTCGGTAAAACAGCTACAGATGACAAGCATATCAATATAAATATATAAGCATGGGTACATGTGAGCATACTGCACCTTGACGATCTGCAAGCGGATTATCCGCGCGAAGCGCTCAACGCCACGTAGTGGCGCACTTACTCAACATCGCTGCCTTTTACCGGCGAGGACGGCAGAGTATCGCCGGTCCTTTCAGGAGCGAGCCACAGGAAGCCGGCTTTATCGCTCTAATCAGAGCCAGTTCTGCGGCATTGCCACGAGGGATCGCACTTACCGCAGCGTTAGGTACGAGGCCTGGCATAGAAACGCTGCCAATTTCTTTGTTGCGTTACTAGGCGCGCGCTTTCGTTTGCTTTGTAAATAACGGAGTTTTTGTTCAGCATTGCTAACAATCAACGCTAATTGAGAAGTAGGCGTTGACCTGGGCCTGGTTGTTGAAGCTTAGACCGATCACGATATTAAGGGGGCGGCATACGAGGGCTGTAAGGATAGCGTTGGGCTCTACGGGGCATTTTTCGGCGTCGCTTGTTGCTCGCCCTCTATTAACTTAGGACCTGCTCCACCGCAGTTGACAGTTCACACCCACAACTAACTAAAGCGCCAACAGTAATTGTTAACGGAAATGAGGATCTGCCGCACTCGTAGCCAGGCTTCGGTGAGATGGCCCATCTATAGATGGAGTTTCATAAGCGTGAGTGCTTAGCCTCAAGGGGTGATAATTATGAAGGTTCGAAGTGCGAGAATGGCAGAAAACTGGAGATGGAAACTACGAGGGCCTGTTGTGGTACAGAGCATCGTAAGTGTTGCGGATTAGTGTACGCATATACATTAATAGTGTTTTGTTGATTGACCGTGGTCTATTGACAAGCTCACAAATGGTGTATTAATTTCGTGTTTAATGCATGTTCTTTTTGTGCTCCGTAGCTGCTAACTCGAGCTAGAGGTGTAGTACTATAGGTTTAATGGTCAAAGATTGTGAAACTTGCGGGTTCTTGTAGGGTTCCTACTCTCCGACACGTCTGGCAGTGGCCTTGACGACGAGCGCCCTGGGGCCCCCCGCCCCCGATTCTCGCCGCTCGTACGTATTCGTTTCCGTATCATTGTTTTTCTCTCTTCCATTTTTTGCTCGTTCTGGCATTGTCGCCTGGGCCAATGATGTTAACAATGGACCATCGTGCCACCTCGTAAGCAAGCTATCTCATATGATATGAGGGTTTCTGATGTTATGTGCACTATTATGTAACCTGTCATTTCGAATTTAACGCTGACCATCAAACAATATTCCCCGTGACAATTGCTTAGCAATGTGTTAATGTACGATGCCCACTTAAATAATTTATTTATGTCCCGCGCTGCATAACTCACTAACGCTATAGTAAAGCTGGTCCATCGTGTAGGCCCCTATTTTTGTGAACACACACGTTACACTCCGAACAATTGTTACCATCAACTTTCATCGTTGGAAACTTGTGCTACATCTTTCACTCTACATCGCCCCGACCCTCATCCCCGTTTCCCTGGGGCTGACACATCCAATATGCTTAACACTAAACAATATAGCATTCACTACGTCGGACCATTATAAATCCTTCTGTATTTTTGCTCGCGTTACTTCATGTGAAAATTTGATACCATTAATACATAGATGATACATGCCATAGACTATATTCTTGAAATGCTGTCAATGACTGTATGCTACATCGGTAATGAATAAATTATGTGATAGTGTATGCTATACTATCTATTATAGTCTAACTGGCACTCTGAAATTATGTAATTCCTAGCCCCATGATTTTAGAATTTGAAAGATAATTGGAATTGGAATCGACCGCTGAGCAAAAATTAGTACCTATTTTAGCAAGATTCACTATTGTCTAATTGTACGTCAATTTAACATTGTCTCCTGCCACAACCTAATGAAATCGTTGTCGCCGCTTCCAAGTTAGCTCGCATCGGGACTTAGTGCTGTGAACCAGAGGCTATATATTAGGGTCATACAGACTCGCGTAATTACATAAGCAACGTTCAGTGGTAACTTTACTTGGCACGTTAACTGCCGTTTGACTCGTCAATATACAACGGGGTCCTTGTGCGCCAAAGATTGCAAACGTTTCGGCACAACGAGCCGGCTTCTGCACCCTACGTCGAATCTAGTTAACACCGCTGGCATCACGAACGTAATGATTTCATTGAGCAAAATGATGATGCATGAGCTAAACTAATGATTTGCCCATTCTCCATGCGTTTGCCTAATGTGTAGTTTACTAGTCCACCGGGCTTTTTTTGTTAATGTGACACCCTTATATATGTAGGTTTTCATGACATACTTGCAGTTAAATGCCATCTGCCAATGCTAATTTGTTGAAGCCCTGCGACGCCATTGAACAATATGTAAGTAACTTTGCGCGAAAAATCATGTTTTGTTTCTGGCACTTTCATATGCGACTACAAGATATGCATGGCCACGCTATTATTGTGACTAACGAGCGCGTACAAGTTTTCGATGTCCGTACTGACCATCACCCTTTGTATGGGAAGTGCATACAAGTTGCGTCGTGCGCTACCGTAGCCGAGCTGGGGACGGTGTGGTTATGCTAGCGATCTTCTTACTGCGACAGCTCAAGCAGAGCCCCGGTGTATACGCGCCGACGGCAAGCCTCACGCCGAACAGCACACACCTGGCGGGGGTGCCATTACAGACTAACTCGGTGCGATCCCATATGTTAGTAAGCTACTATACGCAAATCACTTGGTAGTACATAAGAGGCCCAGGAATCAGGTGAATGAACTTTGGTAAGCCAGTTCCCTGCGCCATTGCCCCCGTGAAAAGTCTTGTGTGCGACTCTCTGCTACGATAGCTCGCCGAGATAAACTCGCACGCAATGCCGTCGGTATCTTCGGTACTTTTGTTTGCGTCTTCGCGGCCGCCGCCTTTGCGTTGTTTCTGCTACTCACCACACACCGATCTCTCTCACATTTATTTTCATTCTTCAACCGCCCTGAAGTTATTCTCGTGACATATCCGCCGGCCGATAAGGTCGCGCCACTCGAGGTCTCTTTCGAGGCCATTTGGCACATAACATTTCCTGCAGACCGGGACGCCCCGCATCAGGGTGCATAGTTTGACACGCCCTTGCAGTAAACTATTAACTTATAGTGTAGAGACCAAAGAGACTCTAGCCGACATTAACGTCCGTGCCAGTCTAACCTGGAACTCGTGACGATCGCGTGTTCAGTTATCGCTCAGCCAATCTTGCTTCTCCTTTAATTGAACCTGGTCCACCATCCGGCGGCGCCGCGTCGCGATTCTCCTCTCAGACTACTAGCCCGCTTTTTTGCCAGTTTTTCGCATAGTTTACACAGACACTGGCCCAGGAAGACGTCAAGGCGCCTCGCACGCATACAGCACACACTTGATTCAATACAGTTCGTTAGACGTGAACGCAACTCAGCGGGCGCACTAGAGACCGTCGTACGAAGATGTCGCTTGCGCAAAACAATAGCCCGCCTGACCTCCCCCCGTCTAGGGTCTACCGCGACACGGCACTTACTCGACTTCACTACATACTAAGGTACTAGTCAGCAGTGTAGTCCCTAGCTACTCACCTCGGAAGTTACAGCCACTACTAGGTACTAGTACTAGGTCAAGCTACCAGGCCACCCGCAGGACCGCCGCTAATCGAGTAATTTGAGTTAATCAGATGACTAACCTCTGTTACCTAGGTATTAGAACTAACTTCACTCCACATAGTATGCAATGGACGAACCCTGAAACCGGGCCTAACCAATAACCTCAAACCTCACTTATATGTACCTATGGCAATGAGCTTATATTCTCAGATCTAGAAGTGTGTAAATGACATTGGTTCTGTATCCACTTGGGCAGCCATGCCACCTACATTTCGGCCCACGGGCCCATATGAATCAGTTTGGGAGCCGATTGGTTCTCTATCGCTTGAAGCCACGCCTAGGTACTTCACGAGCACTACTATGCCAGCCAGCTAGCAAGAAACCCAGCTCTTGCGTAAGAGGTTAATAGAACTACCCCTAGGCTATACTGAAGACGCACAGGCCACTTCGAAGCGTTTCAAGATAAGCAACCTATAATGCATCAACTCACAATACCGCCCAAATCTCCATATATACTTCTTTTTACACTGACTGTGTGAATGAGATATACTTCCTCTTACACTGACTGCGTGAATGAGATATACTTCTTCTTACACTGACTGCGTGAAGGAGATATACTTCCTCTTACACTGACTGTGTGAAGGAGATATACTTCCTCTTACACTGACTGTGTGAAGGAGATATACTTCCTCTTACACTGACTGTGTGAAGGAGATATACTTCTTCTTACACTGACTCTGTTATCACGTGTTGTCACCTGCGGGTACAATTACTCGCGTCCGTGGCTAACTAATGCTGTTGACTGCTTTAGGGAAGTAAAGCCTACGTTAAGGCCATCCAGAGGGCAGGACTGGTCACAGCAGAGGAACGCGACGCCATTGTCGCTGGGCTGACCGCGGTGAGTGGGACGAATCACCCGTCACTGTCGATAAGTGAATAAATGCGACACATTTCTTTTCGTTTTGCTGCATAACGAGAGTCGGTTAAGTGAGCCAGAAGATGTTGACTGAAATCCGGAGGTGCTGGTATTCGTAAGATTTCTTCTTTTTACATATTAAACTCACGTAGTTACGTTTGTGTGTCTCCAGCTAGTAGACAAATATCTCGGTGAAGAAGATGTCATCAGTCACTCAATATATATACATACATATGTGTGTATATATATATATATATATACATATGATGCGTCTACGTTACACTGCTGTAGTGGTGTATGTAGATGAGCAGACGACACAAGTGCTAACGTTGCACCGTCGCAGCAGTAATCGCGTTCGTTTCGTTCTCCATTTCTCACTGATTCGTGGGTTTGTCGCCTGTTCGCGGTCATCATTGTATGCTTCTCCTGTAGGTGGCAGCAGAGTGGGAAGCCGGGAGCTTCCTGTTGAAGCCTGGTGATGAAGATATCCACACGGCTAACGAACGACGCCTTAAGGTGAGTGTGAGCGCGCGCACGGGGAGACAAGTTCATAGAGAACATCGAAACCTAGAAGAGATGGAACCTAGATCAGGTGGCGAACATATAATATAGAAGGGGTAGGAGAGATGGAACCTAGATCAGATGGGGAAAATATAATATAGAAGGGGTAGGAGAGATGGTACCTAGAACAGATGGGGAACATATAATATAGAAGGGGTAGGAGAGATGATACCTAGAACAGGTGGGGAACATATAATATAGAAGGGGTAGGAGAGATGGAACCTAGATCAGGTGGGGAACATATAATATAGAAGGGGTAGGAGAGATGGAACCTAGATCAGGTGGGGAACATATAATATAGAAGGGGTAGGAGAGATGGAACCTAGATCAGGTGGGGAACATATAATATAGAAGGGGTAGGAAAGATGGAATTTAGAAGGTGTAGCGGAAAGTTACAATCTAAAAGGTATAGGGTATAGGGTATAGGAACCTAGAATAAAACTGTAGGGCAGATAGAACGTAGAAGGTGAGTGTTCCCACTGGTAAGAGAGCAGTTCACACATGCAGTTGAAATCTGCTAGGGTACGGATGCATGTAGGGTGAGGTCGGAATGTACCGGTGATCGAGTGTTAAGCTTGGGACACACCATGCGAATTTATTCGCACGTCCGTTCGATCGTTCATCCGCACGTCCGCAGCGAAAATATCAAACGTTTGATCGCTGCGAATTTTGGTGCGGATGAAATTCCCAGCAAAATTCGCCCGCGCTTGAGCGGACCACCATGCGAATTTCGCTGCGATTTTACAATCGCTGTGGACGTGAGAATAAATTTGCACGTCCGCTCGTCCGCACGTCCACAGCGAAAATATCAAACGTTTGATCGCTGCAAGTTTCGGTGCGGATGAAATTCGCTCGTGCTTGAGCGGACACACCATGCGAATTTTGCTGCGATTTTACAATTGCTGTGGACGTGAGAATAAATTTGCATGGTGTGTTCCCCGCTTTAGGGAGAGAAGCTGAGTCATCTCTCTGAAGTGTTCTGTGTCATTAATATATTGCTACGCTAATGATAATTTCAATCGTATACGCTTCAAAACGAACATTTATCTTTAATCCCATTGCTTCTACGAAAATCAACGCGGCATCTGAATCCGATTCTCCGCGATTTTTCGCTGGGTTGAAACAAGCGAGCGTTCGATCGTTCCCGTCTTCGTCTGCTGTAGGAGCTGATTGGTGCGCCGGCGGGCAAGCTTCACACGGGGCGCAGCCGTAACGACCAGGCCGCTACGGACACGCGCATCTGGCTACGCGGGGGCGTGCGCACGTTGCGAGGTCACCTGTATGACCTCATCAAGGTGCTGGTGCTGCGCGCTGAACAGTTGAGTATACACGTCCGTCACCGCAACCACGCGCTCTCTTGTTTTGTTGTTCTCTCTCTTTAATTTCGTTGTTTATCTTTTATTTCGTGTGTAGTTTTTTTATTTAGTGTCGCAGTATTTTTTATATTTTTTATTCGTTTTTTTCTTGTCTCGGTGTGTGTGCGTGGGTGCGTGCGTGCGTGCGTGCGTGCGTGCGTGCGTGCGTGTGTGCGCGCAAGTCTACTAAATTTTGGGTTCATGGGTTTTAGGTATGTTTCGGTGATTCTTTTCTATGTTAGAGAGCAGCACATTCTCCATGTCTGGTGTCTTGTGCTAGACATTGCTTTACACTTGTATCTGACTCTCACTGTCACCTTACAGGGAGATATAGATACCTCACACTGACTTGTTATAGACATTCTTTCGCTCTCTCTTTCGCTCTCTCACTCTCTCTTTCTCGCTCTCTCACTTTCTCTGTCTCTCTGTCTCTCTCTTTCTCTCTTTCTCTCTCTTCCTCTCTCTCCCTCTCTCTCGCTCTCTCTCTCTCCCTCTCCCTCTCTCTTTTGCCCTCTCTCTCTTTCTTTCTCTCTCCCGCTCCCCCCCTCTCCCCTCCCTCTCTCTCTCTCTCTTTCTCTCTGTTTGTATCTCCCTCTGTCTGTCTCCTTCTGTCTGTCTCCTTCTGTCTGACCGTCTGTCCATCTGTCTGTCTGTTCATCTGTCCGTCCGTCTGTCCGTTCATCTGTCTGTTCATGTGTGTGTGTATGTTGCCTTGCAGGGAGATAGACATCCTCATGCCGGGATACACGCACATGCAGCGTGCGCAGCCGATCCGCTGGAGTCACTGGCTGCTCAGCTATGCGTGGGCTCTGTCGCGTGACATGCAGCGACTGGACGAGCTGGCGCCACGCGTCAACGTGTGTCCGCTCGGCAGTGGCGCCCTCGCCGGCAACCCCTTCAACGTGGACCGTGAGATGCTGGCTGCAGGTATGGTGTTAGTGAAGGGTTAGGATTAGGATTAGGGTTAAATTTGGGTTAGGGTAAGGATTAGGGTTAGGGTAGGGGTAAGGGTTAGGCTAAGGGTTCGGGTTAGGGTAAGGGTTACAGTTACGGTTAGGGTTAAGGTAGAGGTTCAGTTAAGGGTTGGGGTAAGGGTTAGGTTTATGGCTAAGGAACCGCAGGCATGCCCTTGACTCATGTTTAATACGTTCTCTTCTTTCTCTCTTTCTTTCTCACTCTCTCGCCCCTGACCATTTCTCTCTATTCTCTCTCTCCTCCCTATCTCCTCTCTCACTCTCTCACCCCTGACCCTTTCTCTCTGTTCTCTCCCCCCTCTCTCCTCTCTCACTCGCCCCCTTTCTCTCCCCCCTCTCTCTCACTATCTCACCTCTGCTCCTTTCTCTCGGTTCTCTCTCTATCTCTCTCTCTTCTCTTCTCTCTCTCTCTCCTCTCTCTCCTCTCCTCTCTCTCTCTTCTCTCTACTCTCTCTCTCTCTCTCTTCTCTCTCTCTCCTCTCTCTCTCTCATCTCCCCCTCTCTCTCTTCTCTCTCCTCTGCCCCTTTCTCCCCCTCTTTCTCTTCTTCCCTCCCTCTCCCTCTCTCCAATCTCTCCCCCACCGCCGTGATACGTGTTTGGTATGTGTCTCTCTCCCCCCTCTCTTTCTTACTTTCCCCCTCTCCCTCTCTCTCCCCTCTCTCTCCTCTCTCACTTGCTCCTGGCCCTTTCTCTCTGTTCTCTCCCCTTTCTTTCACGATCTCGCCTCTGCCCCTTTCTCTCTGTTCTCTCTATCTCTCTCTCTCCCCCCTCTCTTTCTCTCTCACTCTCTCGCCTCTGCCCCTTTCTCTCCCCTCTCTCTCTCCTTCCCTCCCTCTCCCTCTCTCTATTCCCTTACCCGCTGCTGTGCAGACCTAGGCTTTGCGACGATCAGTGGTAACAGTCTAGATGCGACGGGTGGACGAGACTTCGTCGCTGAGTTCCTGTTCTGGGCGACGATGACGGCGACCCACCTCAGCAAGCTTGCAGAGGACCTGATCCTCTACTGTACGAAGGAGTTCTCCTACGTGACGCTGTCTGATGCCTACAGGTGATGAGACACCGGCAGACGAATCATCCGTTCCTTCCTCCCTCCCCCCCTCCCATGCTTCCCTGCATGATGGTCTCGCAGGTCTCTCTATCTTTCTCTCTCTCTCTCTCTCTCTCCCTCGTGTATGTGTGTGCTCGCGTGAGTGCGTGCGTGCATATCTGTGTGTGTGTGTGCGTGCATGCGTGTGCGTGAGTGCGTGCGTACGTGTGCATGTGCACGTGTGTGTATGTATGTATGTATGATTGTATGTATATATACCAGGGTCTCGCTAGCCTATACCGCATCTCGCGTCTGGAATGCTGTAAAGCTGAAGCTCATTTGTGACATGCCATAAATCCGCAGACCATAATTGCCTAATCAACATGCTGTAATTTACCTTGTGACTACCCTGCCGTATTATACCGGTTTAGTATCAGACGCACATAAGAATTACCTGAGAATCTTCACGTACTAGTATGGCCACTATTACCTCTAAGTTGTCTCTAGTTATCGTTCTGCACACTATTGAGCTCTGTGGTACATGCTACGCCGTCGCACACGTGCGTCAGTGTTTTGCGCTTGACGACGTGTTCTGTACGTGTAGTTGAATGTTGTGTGTTGTGTGTGTGCCTGTAGCACGGGGAGCAGCCTGATGCCACAGAAGAAGAATGCAGACAGTCTGGAGCTGATCCGTGGCAAGGCTGGACGAGTGTTTGGGACTGTAAGGGCCACACTCCTGCCATCATGGTGGCCTGCACCTCTATACACTACTGCCATCATGGTGGCCTGCACCGCACCTCTATACACTCCTGCCATCATGGTGGCCTGCACCGCACCTCTATACACTCCTGCCTATGCATGTGGCCTGCACTCCATAATACACTACTGCCATTCATGGTGGCCTGCACCGCACCTCCTATACCCACTCCTGCCATCATGGGTTGGCGCCTGCACCGCACCTCTATACACTCCTGCCATCATGGTGGCCTGCACCTCTATACACTCCTGCCATCATGGTGGCCTGCCACCGCCACCTGCTGATACACATCCTGCCATCATGTGGCCGCTGTGCATCCGCACCTCTATTACACTCGCTGCATCAATGGTGGTCTGCACCGCACCTCTAGTACACCTCCTGCCACTCGTGTGGCCCTCCGCCGCCGACGCTACTATACAGCTCCTGCCAATCATCCGGTGCCCTGCCACCGCACCTCTATATTACACTCCTGCCATCATGGTGGCCTGCACCGCACCTCTATATTAATATATATTATTATTAATGTTAATGATAATGATAATGTTAATGATAATATTAATGTTAATGATAATGTTAATGTCAATCTTACTATAAATTGGCGGATTTCTGTCTGTGTGTTTATGTGTGTGTGTGTGTGTCCGGCTATACGTTTCCGCACCGCTCAATGGATCCTCTCACAAGACTTGGTCGGAAGACATTCTACAGACTCATGACTACGTTGGATGGGCTATTTATCTGATGGTGTAATGTTTGCTGTGAGGTAGTGGTGCAGCGATCATGTGATGGTACTGAAGGGAGTTGCCCAGCACACTTATAACAAAGACCTTCAGGAGGACAAGGAAGCATTCGTTTGATGTGTCTACGACACGATTGACCGGCGGTGCCTTGCAGGTTGCCTTACGGAAACGCTGTCAAGCATTGACCGTGGAGTAATGCATGGTAGTGGTAGGTTTCGAGTATGTGGATCTGCCTTCACTTCCAGTCTTTAGACAACACCGACTCTTGTGTTGATTTCATTATTGTATATACTATAGCCTGCATATTGGTGAATAGGTCTTGTTGCGGGCATTTACTGAAGCTTGATTCACCGGTGAATGTTCTTTAACCTCCTGCTACCCACTGATGAGAATAATATTCTCTATTGATCTTGTCATTTCGTTTCGGCATACTTGCAGGTGCATCCTGAGGCGTGCACTGCTGCACTTAGTTCTTGCATGCTTGCCTACCTGACCTAGCATTACTAACCTAGTCAGGAAAGGGGTGAGTATTGCTGAGTAAGAGCGCGAATTGCACAAAAATTGTCACTTCTTTTCGAGTGTCAACCTATCTGTGTCCCACCAACGTCTGTACTTAGAAATGAGGGAGAAAAGTAATAGGATAGAACATCACAAACCTCATCTCCAAAATAACCATGTACTGACGACGAGCGAGTATTTAACGTATTTTAGCGTTCGTCCCCCTCGTACTACTGCCACTCCATTGGCTGTGCTGTTTGTGTATGATTCTTTCAGGGAGGCGCACAGGGTTATCCGGAGGGCCGTGGCCCTCGCTGAACCAGAAGGGATGCACAATCCAGGATCTGCAGCGTGGGCAGGATCTGCAATGAGCCATCAGGTGAGTGATGCAAGCGATTACACAAACACATCCATATGACACGTTAATAAGTCAGAGACCCGTTTACACCGTTCCGTTCAGGTGTTGAAGGGCGAAATAATAATCTTAAAACATCCTAACGTGCAGCTTTTTTCTCATAGACCGTTTGCCAGAAACCTGACAAAGTAAATATCTTAAGATTGTGGCAATTGCTGGTTTTGTTTTTATGACACTGCCTGTAATAAAGAACATTTATCGTGTAATGTCACAGTCAGTATATAAGATATATAGCAAACGGGAAGATATATCTACATATGCGTGCATCTTGTTCTGTGCCGATCGCAGCTATGTACAGCTTGCATGGAATAGTGGACGTGCATTGCCTAACTTGTTGAGGATCCTTGTCGTATCGTTCCATCCCATCTCCAAAACGTCAGTATCGTGTTCATCCAGTGCTTTGCGCAGCTAACTGCACATTCTGTAGGTGAATTGCATGACTGCCATGGTGCGGGTCTGGCTTAGTAAGGCTGAGAGGGTCTATGTCCCCCAGGGTAGCTGCGGAACGATACCCTGGTACTATCTAATATGGCCGGACCGTACCTTCGCCTACTCCATCTAACGAGTCAGGGAGTGCGCCCTGCTAGCGCTATCTCCCTGAAGCCCTAACCCTACGATGATACAAGATAGTTACCGGGGTACGTTCCGGCAGTACCCTGGGGGACATAGACCCTATGAGCCATAGTAAGCTGTGGTTGATACGCGTTACGACAGGTCCCACAAGTAATTAATTGATGTAAATTAGCGCGATGAGGTGACGCTGAATGTACTGACGCGTCGCGCGCTGTCTCTCCTCGCAGCACTACGTTCGAGGAGGACGTCTCTGCTGTGTGGGACTATGAGAGCAGCGTACAGCAGTACCAGGCTTACGGAGGTACCAGCAGGGAGAGTGTCCTCGCCCAAATAGCCAACCTCAAGCAACACTGCTGCATATGAACCATTTCATGACTTTACTGCTAAGCTTTTTGCTGGAATGTTACTGGCCATATTGCTGGCCTTGGTGCTATTCTTAGAGTAGTTCACGTAGAGGATCAATCACAATCGCTACATATAGCATGAATGGTTATCCTATAGTTTTCTGTGTGGCTCTGCTGCAATGTTCTGCACAGATAACTGACCTTATTCTCAGTCGATCAAGATGGCTGACCTAAATGATGTGCATGGCTGGTATTGGGTTGCCTCGCTACAGCAAATGCCGTCCTATGAACCGTGTGTAATAGTTTGTTGCCGTGCTATAGTCATTTAGTTGTTGTTAAGATTAAAGCTAGGCTGGATTTATAGCAAATCATGCCCTGAAGAAAAATTGCAAGTGTATAAATAATGGTCAGTAGCTGTTTGAACATGTGAAAATTACTGACAAATATAGTGAGGTTTAAGACATTTATGAATGCAAATTGTTAAACATTTACCATGAATGTATCCTATCTTGTTTGATGATCAGATTACGTGTGAGAATTAATGTTTATTAATTGACACTGCGATTACAAGACTATACCCTGACGTACTCATGAATAAACTACGATCATTAGCACTCGTTGCTATATGCTACATAAATGGACAAGGGGAGGTACAAAATTCTCAAATGTACTATTACTTTTATTCATCAGTTATTCCGATATATTATTCATGAATAAGTAAGCAATACACATACATGTATAGTATAATACCACTAAGGAGTTTAGTAACTCGATAAACCTAAGCGTACACCAGTATTTACATTCCAAAACACATTTACCTATCAGTATTAAAGCGAAATGCCAAAGCAGTAATGATGTCCATCCGCTAGAACTATTATCATGTTTTAATAAAAATTAATTTCGCAACCTATCATCTATATAATCGGAAGCCAACTGCTGGGCTAAGGGTGATGTTTTTTCCATGAACTGCAGAGCATAACTACCCATTAGAACAGATTAACATTCACAATAACTTCAGGACTGACGACAGACCATGACACGCACATATAACATACAACAAAGCCTCATGCGTTGAACAGTTTTTTCTTCTTCCTCATTTGGTTTCTGGCCTTTGAAACGTCCTTTCCCATTTTGTTTTATCTGGAACAGTAACATTAATGTTTGGCTCACTATACTGATTTCTCCCTGATAAAAATAGAGTCCAGCTACGACTAACTGAGTAAGAACACGTCATCGAAATTGCTTAATAATATAGACCTGTCTACGCACCTTGTTGCTTTCGGAGCCTTCCTCTTATGCGCATTCAATATCAATTGTTGCTGTATAAAAATATGAGCAGTGCAGGCAGCAACACTATGGGTGAAAATTTACATAGTTTAATTGCATCAGTTTTAAAATTTCTAGAGATGAAACCATTTGGATTAATATGTTTCTGCACTATAATTCGTGTACTTGCTGCACTTTTCTTGCTGAACTTTTGACAGTAGATGGCGGGCTGGTTCTTCAAGGGGGTATAGAGGCTTCTGTTACGTCTCTTCTACCTCTCTCTTGGCATCAGATTGACTATTTCTTTTCCCTGTTCAATCCAATAAATAGAACTACTTATGGCGCACAATTAGATTCACCCGCAAAAACTAAACATCAGAGGAATAACAACATAATGTGTAATTAACCCTTCCTCTTACCTTAACAATGATAAATTAAATGACATGATTGTTAGGATCAGCAGGGCAGAGCCGCACGTATATACATATATAGAGAGTCTATCAATATTGATAGACTCCTGATGTATATATTAATATATAGTATTAATACACATCAGGTGTCAGCTAGACCCTACGAGGAGCCCAACGAGGAACAACCTAATACGCCAGCTATATTCTAAGTTAGCCTTGAGCTGTTTCTGAACTTATTTGGCAGCTTCTGCCTCTGCTTGCAGGAACATATTCACCAGGTTGCCAACTGGCTTCAATCTAAAGTACGTACAGAGAAGCATGGCAATGTCAAACACGGTCATAAAGTCGATTATGGACAGATGCGCAATCACATGCTCAGCATATATGGCGTTGGTTTTTACACCGTGTCCTTGAACAGTCAGAACGGAAAACATTAAAGACAAATCTAAAGGAGCTAAAGTTGAAGCAGTCACTTATGAGTGTAAATTAATGGAAATACAGACAATCCCAGAATTCTGGCCGCAGCAAATGAATATTCAGCGCACACAGCGATGAAGGAGGTTAGAGAAAGAAGGTGAGTTTGTGAGGGCATAGGCTGAGCAAGTTCCTGGTGGATGGATTTTTTAAGAAATAAATCGCATATAGGATAGGATTTAGGTTGAGGAGATAGTGTTTGTCATTGTCATAGTTTTATATTAAATTCTAAATGTGTTCGTTATTCATTACATTCATTTACTTGCAGATTGTTACCTAAACTGTTTTTTATTGTGCGTTTCAAAATCTAGAGGGGCAGGCTGCCCTAGAGATCAAGAGATACACAGAGGTCACGACCCTGGTAGCCATACTTGCTGTCTGGCTGAGAGGAGGAAATGGAGTGCTAATTTTCGTTCGCCAAGCTTTCTTGTCGGTCTGCTTCCTCTTGCTGATGGTTCTTAGCCGCAACTTTGGGAGGAATCGTCCCACGACTCGTCTTTGTCGGTCCTTCGTCTACCTCCCTTCTTGATCATCAGCGTTCTGAAACATAGATCAGCTTTACATACAGCAGTTAACCTAACACTAACACTCAAACTAACACTAACCCAAGCTAACCTTAAACTCAGCCTCAACGCCTAACGCCTAGCTCAGCCTATCCCTAGCCTCCACCTACCCCTAGCCTTAACCTCTAAACACAGCCTCAAACCGATAACGCGCCTAGCCTCACGCCTATTCCCTAGCCTCAACCTATCCTACCTCAACGCCTTATCCCCTTAGCCTCAGCCGTACCCTAACACAAAAACTCTAACGCCTAGCCTTAACCCTAATCCTGGGCTCTAGATTTTAACCTAGCGCATATCTTGACCCTAATTCCTAGCCTAACCGCTAGCTTCTAAACGGCCCTCCAAATCTTAACCATAATCCTAACTTAACTCTAACCCTTAACCGCAACTTTTGGTGGGGACAAGTTTAGATGTCGAGCAGCTGGGTTAGCAGTAACGATAACTGGTTTAAGTGGCACCTTATTGCAAGTCAAATTTTGCATGGCTATTCATCATCTTCTTTTAACATGAGGCACTAATAGCATATGAATTGGTGTGCCTTCTATCCTTTGATGTTGTAGATCGGTGGTAATATTTTTCATGGCAGTCATTCTATAAGTCTTCCTTGCGCTAGAAAAAGACAGATGATAAACAAATTTCAATTATTCATAAAATTAACAATCTGTGACAGGGATGGTGATTAGATTGGCTGATCTGCTTCCACTCACAATATTACATATGCGACTCCATAGTTATATATCTAGGCAAGATAGCACTCACATACCCTTAGCGCTGATGGACCTAGTGCAGACACTGTGTTAGCCCTGCACAGCAGGATATAGGCATCCTGTAAGAAGCTCTATTGCTCTGCAAAATAGATGACAGAAAAATACTATGTATTTCTACAAAAAATATGCATTGTAAATGTAAAACGGTGTTGAACAATTAACTGGGATATACGTTAACTTTGAAAGTGGCCTATGAACTTGGGACGATCTCAACCGCGGTCTAAGTGTGTGATTGTTTATTAGGCTTCTGTATGCCCAGCCTTATCTTAATCCTAAGAACAGCTGCTGAACAACGTGAACAATGAGCGAACTTGCCGTTCAGAGTGTAGAACCATTCGGTCCACAATTATCTCTGCCGTCGCTTTACGAATTCTTCTCGATTTCCGTATTGTTGCCGATGCTTGATGATGTCACATCAACGTTCCCCATTATCTTTGGTGCCTAACGTAGACTAACAAGATACATCACTACACTACAAGTTAATGGACTAAACACTTTTCACATACACTTCGTATCAAAACGCAATGACCAAAATAAAATTTTGAGCTGAACTAATATTATACATAATAGAACCCTACGTTAGGTGACAGACGTCACAACAATGTTGCAGAGATAGTCACAACACGCGGCACACACACCACCTGTTCGTACGTACGCTTGCGTGCGAGAAAGTCGAATCAAATCTCTGCTTTGGATGATGCGAAAATGATGCGAACACATTGCGTGTGTAACCGCGTCTGCTTCCCATTCTATCACACATCCACTCTGCCTTTTATGCCTGCAATAACAATGTTGTTGCGCCTAAACTGCGCACGGAATAGGTAGCTTTTGCTAATTATCCATAAATGCCTTAAACAATAGTATTGATTTGAATTTTACGTCGACACACAATGCATGTGTATTATTATAAGAGATTCGTAAACTTGTACAATCAGTTTGAACACGAGTAATAGAGTCTGTGAAGAAGTTGAATTGAATTTTATGACCAAGCTGGTCATATACTCAGAGCTTGCAATGTATACAGAGCTTACATTGATCTGCCTAACTCTTCTTGACTAGGCGCTCAGCAATCGCGCAGTACTGTTCTCTGCGATTTGCGGAAATAGTGCGCAAACGAACTCTCAGAAATCAACCACATAGCGGTATCCTTCCGGGTAAATTCTGGCTCTTTCAATCCCTCCGGCTATTCAGTATTCGGGCGTTTCACTCTTTCGCTGCTTCTCTGTAACACTTATAACAAACTTCATATGAAATATTCTCCATCTGTCATACATTATGTGTGCGCCGATGTCACTGAAATAATGAGCTACACATGTGTAAGTATGTAGTTCATATTACTCATATAACGTCATATAACCTCAATAAAGAGTAACCCTATACTAACTGTCTGATTAAGTCTTCAAAGTCAAGGGGTAGGCCTGTAGCCGGGGTCTTTGGACGCTCGCCCGAAACTGGACGCTCCTAAGTGCGCATGCGCGCAGGCGCCTCTTTTTCGCAAGAGAGCACACAGGCCACATCGCGGCAATATGCGTCAGTAGACTCCGGCGTCAACGCCGCCCAGTCCCGGGGTGCCGCTATTTGGACGCTCGCACCGAAACTGGACCTCATAAACTCTAATCTGCATAATGCTTAATAATAATGTGAGGAGGAGAGAGGAGGAGAGGAGGAGGAGGAGGAGAGGACGGTGTTGGAGTAGGAGGAGAGGAGGGAAAAAGAGTAGGGAGAGAGGAGGAGGAGGAGGAGGAGGAGAAGGTGCTTGAGTAGGGAGGAGGAGGGGAGGAGGAGGAGGAGGAGGAGGAGGAGGAGGAGGAAGGAGAGGCAGGAGGGAGTGGAGGAGCAAGGAAGAGGAGGAAGAAAGGTGTTGGAAGTAGGCGAGGAGGAGGAGGAGGAGGAAGGAGGAGGAGGAGTAGGGGGAAGGTGAGGGAGGAGGAGGAGGTGTTTGAGTATGGAAGAGGAGGAGGAGGAGGTGTTGGAGTAGGAAAACCTTTCGTCTGCTCCT
>NW_014577228.1:385845-393700 GCF_000485595.1 Priapulus caudatus
CTGGAAATCCGGGGAGGTGCTGGTATTGCATAAGATTTCTTTCTTTTTACATATTAAACTCACGTAGTTACGTTATTGTGTGCTCCAGCTAAGTAGACAAATATCTCGGTGAAGAAGATGTCATCAGTGTCACTCAATATATAATTCATACATATGTGTGGTATATATATATATATATAGTATACATATGATGTGTCTACGTTAACACTGGCTGTAGTGGTGTTATGTAGAGTGAGCAGACGACACAAGTTGCTTAACGTTGCAACCGTCGCAGCAGTAATTTCGCGTTCGTTTCGTTCTCCATTTCTCACTGATTCGTGGGTTTGTCTGGCCTGTTCGCGGTCATCAGTTGTATGCTTCGTCCTGTAGTGGCCAGCAGAGTGGAAGCCGGGAGCTTCCTGTTGAAAGCCTGGGTGATGAAGATTATCACACGCTAACGAACGACGCCATTAAGGTGAGGTGACATTGCGCGGCCGCGCACGTGGGAGACGAGTTCATAGAGACATCGAAACCTAGATAATACTTATATAGCATCGCACTGAGACCTATCGATCCTCAGACGCTGGTCTTACTTCTCGTCTAGCCCGAAGCTATAATATGACGAAAGTGGGTAGCGAGAGATCGAACCTAGATGCAGCAGGGGCGAAAATGATAATTATTACGCGCGGATGGTTTTCGCGCATGCATGATAGGTAGCGCCGGAGAACCAGTCAGTGTCGCCGCGGGAACAGGTTATAATATAGATATGGGCAGAGAGATGCTTAATACCTAGAACAGGTGGCGGAACATATATATATAAGGGGGTAGGAGAGATCGAACCTAAGATCAGGTGGGGCAACAGTTAATATAAAGCGTGTAGGAGAGATGGAACTTATGATCAGGTGGCGGAAATATATATAGAAGGGTTGGTTAGGAGAGATTGAACCCTAGATCAAGGTGAGGGGAACATATGAATATTAGAAGGGGTTAGGAGAGATGGAAACCTAGATCAGTGGGAACATATAATATAGAAGGGGTAGGAAAGATTGGAATTTAGAAGGTGGTAGGGGAAAGTTACAATCTAAAAGTATAGGGTATTAGGGATATAGGAACCTTAGAATAAAACTGTAGGGCAGATAGAACGTAGAGGTGAGTGTCCACTGGTTAAGAGAGCAGTTCACACATGCAGTTGAAATCTGCTAGGGTACGATGCATGTAGGGTGAGGTCGGAATGTACGGTGAGCGAGTTTAAGCTTGGGACACACCATGCGAATTTTCTATGCGCACTGTCCGTTCGATTCGTTCCATCCGGCACGCGTCCGCCAGCGAAAATATCAAATGTTTGATCGCTGGCGAATTTTTGGTGCAGATGAATATTCCAGCGAATTCGCCCGCGCGTTGATGCGGACCCACCATGGCGAATTTCGCTGGCCCGATTTTTCGATCGCTGTGGACGTGGAGAACTAAATTTGCACGTCCGCTCTCCGCACCGTCCACAGCGAAATAATCAACGTTGATCGCTGCCAAGTTTTCCGGTGCGGATGAAATGGCTCTGCTCGCTGCTTGAGCGACCACACATGCGAATTTTGCTGCCCGATTTTACATTGCTGTGCGACGTGAAGAATAAATTTGCATGGTTGTGTTCCTCGCTTTAGGGAGAGAAGCTGAGTCACGTCATCTCTGGTATGAAGTGTTCTGTTTGTCATTAATATTTGCTACGCTAATGATAATTTCAATCGTATACGCGTGTCAAAAGACGAACATTTATCTTTAATTGCCATCGACTTCTACGAAAATCAACGCGGCATCTGGAATTCGATTCTATCCGCCGATTTTTGCTGGGTTGAAACAAGCGAGCGTGGTATTCGATCGGTTCCCGTCTTCGTCCCTGCCTGTAGGAGCTGATTGCCGTGCGCCGGCGGGCAAGCTTCACACGGCGGCGCAGCCGTAACGACCAGGCCGCTACGGACACGCGCATCTGGCGACGCGGTGTGGCGTACGCGCACGTGCGAGGTCACCTGTATGACCTCATCAAAGGTGCCTGGTGCTGCGCGGCTGAACAGTGGAGGTATACACGTCCGTCACCTGCAACCACGCGGCTCTCTTGTTTGTTGTTCTCTCTCTTTATTCGATTGTTTAGTCTTTTATTTTCGTGGTTGTAGTTTTTTATTTAGTGCGCAGTATTTTTTATATTTTTTCATTCGTTTTTTTCTATGTCTCGGATGCTGCTGACGATTTGTGTCATGTGTGCTGTGCGCTGTGTGCGTGCGTCGCGTGTCGTGCGTTGCGTGCGTGCGTGGTTCGCGTGCGTGCGTAGTGTGCGCGCAAGATCTACTAAAATTTTTGGGGTTCATGGGGTTTAAGGTATGTTTCGGTGATTATTTTCTATGTTAGAGAAGCAGCACAATTCTCCCATGTCTGGTGTCTTGCTGCTAGACATTGCTTTACACTATGTATCTGACTCTCACTGTCACCTTACAGGGCAGATATAGATACCTCACAGCTGACTGGTTATAGACATTTCTCTCCTCTCTCTTTCGCTCTCTCACTGCTCTGCTTTCTTCGCTCTTCTCACTTTTCTCTGTCTCTCTGTGCTCTCTCTTTCCTCTTTCTCTCTCTTTTTCTCTTCTCCTCTCTCTCTCGCTTCGCTTCTCTCTCCTTCTCCCTCTCTCTTTTTGCCTTCTCTCTCTTGCTTCTCTTCTCCCGCCCCTCCCCCCTCTCCCTCCCTCTCTCTCTCTCTTTTCTCTCTTGTTTGTATTCTCCCTCTGTCTGTCTCCTTCTGTCTGTCTCCTTCTGTCTGACCCGTCTTGTCATCTTGTCTCGTCTGTTCATCTGTCCGTCCGGGGGTCCTGTCGTGTCATTCTGTCTGCTTCATGTGTGTGTTGTATGTTGCCTGTGCAGGGGATAGACATCCTACATGCCGGGGATACACGACATGCCAGCCGTGCGCAGTCCGATCCGCTGGAGTACTGGGCTGCTAGCTATGCGTGGGCGTCGTGTCGCGTGACATTGCAGCGAGCTGACGACTTGCTGGCGACCACGCGTCAACTGGTGCCGCTCGGGCAGTGGCGCCCTCGCCGGCAACCCTTCAACTTGCTGCTGGCCGTGAGATGCTGGGCTGCACGGTATGGTGTTAGTGAAGGGTGTAGCGATATAGGATTATGGCTTAGATTTGGGTTAGGGTATAGTGTTGTGGTCAGGGTAAGCGCAGGTAAGGGTTTACAGTTACGGTTAGGGTTAAGGTAGAGAGTTCAGGTTAAGCGGTTGGGGTAATGCTGTTAGTTTATGGCTAAGAACCGCGAGGCATGCCTGACTCATGTTTTAATACGTTCTCTCTCTTTCTCTCTTCTTTTCACTCTCATCGCCCCTGACATTTCTCTCTATTCTCTCTCTCCTCCCTATCTCCTGCTCTCACTCTTCACCCCTGACCCTTTCTCTCTGTTCCTCACGCCCCTCTCTCTCTCTCACTCGCCCCCTTTTCTCTCCCCCTTTCTCTCACTATCTCCGACCTGCCTCTTTCTCTCGTTCTCTTCTCTCTATGCTCTCTTCTCTTTCCTCTCTCTCTCTCTCTCTCTGCTCTCTCCTCACTTCTCTCTCTCTCTCTCTCTCTCTTCTCTCTCTCTCTCTTCTCTTCTCTCTCATCTCTCCTCTGCCCCTTTCTTCCCCCTCTTTCTCTTCTTCCCTCCCTCTCCCTCTCTTCCAATTCTCTCCCCCACCGCGTGATTACGTGTTTGGTATGTGTTCTCTCGTCCCCCCCCTTTCTTACTTTCCCCCTCTCCCTCTCTTCCCTCTGCTCTCCTCGCTCACTTGTCCTGGCCCGTGTCTCTCTGTTTCTCTCCCCTTTCTTTCGATCTCGCTCTGCCTTTCTCCTGTTCTTCTCTTATTCTCTACTCTCTCCCGCTCTCTTCTCTCTCACTCTCTCGCCTCTGCCCCTTTCTCTCCCTCTCTCTCTCCCTTCCTGCCTCTCCCTTCTCTCCTATTCCCTTAGCCGCTGCTGTTGCAGACTAGGGCTTTGCCGACGATCAGTGGTAACAGTCGCTAGATGCGAGCGGGTGGACAGACTCGGTCGCTGAGTTGCTTGTTCTGGGCGACGGGACGATGACGGGGACCCACCTCAGCAAGCTTGCAGAGACTGGATCCTCTACTTGTATCGAACGGAGTTCTCCTATCGTTGGAGCAGGCTGGTCTGATGCTGACAGGGTGATGAGCACCGCGCCAGGTCGAATTCATCCGTTCCTTCTCGCCTCCCCGCCTCCATGCTTCCCGGCATGATGGGTCTCGGCAGGGTCTCATCTATCTTTCTCTACTCTCTCCTCCTCGTCCCTGGTGTATTGTGGTGTGCTCGGCGTGGAGTGCCGTGCGTGCATATCTGTGTGTGTGCGTGTGGCGTGCGTCTGTGGCGTGACGTGTGCGTGCGTACGCTCGTGCCATGTGCACAGTGCTGTCGTATGTATGTACTGTATGCATTGTATATGTTATATACTCACCAGGGGTTCGCTAGTTCCGGTATTACCGATCTCGCGTCTGAATGCCTGTAAAGCTGAAGCTTCATTTTGTTGAATGCCATAACATCCCAGACCATAGTGCCTCCTATATCAACAGCCTTGTAAAGTTACCTTGTGAACTTTACCGTGCCGTAGTTATACCGGGTTTAGTATCAGACGCACATAAGAAGTTACCTGAGAATCCTTCACGTGACTAGTGATGGCGCCACTATTCCCTCTAAGTTGTCTTCTAAGTTATCGTTACTGCACCACTATGAGCTCTTGCTGGTTACATGCTACGCCGCTCGCACACGTGCGTCGAGTGTTTTGCGCTTGGACGACGCGTGGTTCTTGTGACGTGGTAGCTTGGAATGTTGTGTGTTGTCGTTGTGTGCCTGTTAGCACGGGTGGAGCAGCCTGATGCCACAGAAGCAAGAATGCAAGACAGTCTGCGAGCTGATCCGTGGCCAAGGCTGGACGAGTGTTTCGGGACTGTATAAGGGCCACACTCCTGCCATCATGGTGAAACTGCACCTCTATGACACTACGGCATCATGGTGGCCTGCCATCCGACCTGCTATACACTCCTGCCATCATGGTGGCCTGCACCGCACCTCTATACACTCCTGCCATCATGGTGGCCTGCACCTCCGATATACACTACTGCCGATTCATGGTGGGCCTGCCACCGGCACCTCATATACACTCCTGGCCATCATGGGTTGGGCCTGCACCGCGACCTCTATACACTCCTGGCCATCATGGTGGCCTGCCACCTCCTATACACTCCTGCCACATCATGGTGGGCCTGCCACCGCCACCTCTGATACACATCCTGCCATCATGGTGGCCGCTGGCATCCGCACCTCTATTTACAGCTCGGCTGCCATCATGGTGGTCTGCACCGCACCTCTAGTGACACTCCTGCCACCGTTGTGGCCCGCACGCTATTACAGCTCCTGCAATCATCCGGTGCCGCCTGCCACCGCTACCTCTATATTACACTCCTGCCAATCATGGTGGCTAGACCGGCACTCTATATTAATATATATTATTATTACATGTTACATGATAATGATATGTTTAAATGATTAATATTAACTGTTAATGATAATGTTAATGTCAGATCTCTACTATAAAGTTGCGAGATTTCTGTCTGTGTGTGTATGTTGTGTGTGTGTGCGCCTGTTCCGGCTATACTTTCCGACCGCTCAATGGATCCTCTCCAAACTTGGTCGGAACATTCTACAGATCATGACACGTTGCATGGGCTATTTATCTGATGGTGTAATGTTTGCTGTGAGTAGTGTGCAGGATTCATGATGGTACTGAAGGGATTGCCCAGCACCTATAACAAAGACCTTCAGGAGGACAAGGAAGCCATGTTTGATGTCTACGACACGATGACCGGGGTGCTGCAGGTTGCCACGGGAACGCTGTCAACATTGACCGTGAGTAATGCATGGTAGTTTGTAGGTTTCGAGTATTGGATCTGCTTCACTTCCAGCTTTAGACAACACCGACTCTTGTGTTGGATTTCATTATTGTATATACCTATAGCTGCATATGTGATAGTTCTTGTTGCGCATTACTGAAGCTTGATTCACGTGAATGTATCTTTAACTTCCTGCTACCACTGAGAGAATAATATTCTTCTATGATCTTGTCATTCTTTCGCATACTTGCAGGTGCATCCTGAGGCGTGCACTGCTGCACTTAGTTCTGACATGCTTGCTACCGACCTAGCATACTACCTAGTCAGGAAAGGGGTGAGTATTGCAGTAAGAGCGAATTGCACAAAAATTTCATTCTTTTCGAGTTCAACCTATCTTGTCCCACCAACTCTGTACTTAGAAATGAGGGAGAGAAGTTATATAGATAGAACATCACAACCTCATCTCCAAAATAACCATGTTACTGACGACGAGCGAGTATTTAACGTATTTTTACGTTCGTCCCCCTCGTACTACTGGCCACTCATTGGCTGTGCTGTTTGTGTAGATTCCTTTCAGGGAGGCGCACGGGTTATCCGGAGGTGCCGTGGCCCTCGCTGAACAGAAGGGATGCACAATCCAGGATCTGAGCGTGCAGGATCTCAAGACCATCAGGTGAGTGATGCAAGCGATTACACAAACACATCCAATGACACGTTAATAAGCAGAGACCCGTTTACACCGTTCCGTCAGTGTTTAAGCAAATTAATCTTAACATCCTAACGTGCACTTTTTCTCATAGACCGTTGCCAGAAACCTGACAAAGTAAATATCTTAAGAATTGTGCATTGTGGTTTTGTTTTTATGCACTCCTGTAATAATAGATACATTTATCTGTAATGTCACGCAGATATAAGATATATAGCAAAGGGAGATATATCTACATATGCGTGCATCTTGTTTGTGCCGATCGCAGCTATGTACAGCTGCCATGAGAAGTGCGACAGTGATTGCTACTGTTGAGATCCTTTCGTATCGTGTCCATCCATCCCAAAGTCATATCGTGTTCATCCAGTGCTTTGCGCAGCTAACTGCACATTCGAGGCGAATGACCGTACCGTCGCCTACTCCACTAAGCAGAGTCTAGGGAGTCGCCTAGCCATACTTCCGCTAACCTAACCCTAACCATAGTCAAATAGTTACCGGGTACGTTTCCGGCAGTACCGCTGGGACATAGACACTATGAGCGCATAGTAAGCATGGTGTGATACGGCGTCTACGACAGGTCCTACAATAATATATTGATGTATATAATTAGCGCGAAGAGTGACGCTGCATGTACTGACCGCGTCGCGCGGCTGTTCTCTCGCAGCACTACGCTTCGGAGGGAGCGACGTCTCTGCTGTGCTGGGAGCTATGAGAGCAGCGTCGCAGTACCAAGGCTTACGGAAGGTACCACAGGACGAGTGTCCTCGCCAAATATCGCCAACCTCAACAAGCGACTGGTTTGCGTGCTGCGATATGGAACCATTTCATGACTTTACTGGCTAAGCTTTTTGGCTGGAATGTTACTGGCCATATTGGCTCGGCCTCTTGGTGGCTAATTCTTAGAGTAGTCTCAGCGTAGAGGATCAATCACATCGCTCACAAAGCATGAATGGTTATCATAATAGTTTTCTGGTGGTGGCTCTGCTGCAGATGTTCTGCTGCACAGATAACTGACCATTATTCTCAGTCCGATCAAGATGGCTGACCTAAATGATTGTGCGATGCTGGTATTCGGGTTGCTCGCTAAAGCAATATGCCGTCCTATGACCGGTGTGTAATAGTTGTTGGCGCGTGCTATAGTGCATCCTTTAATTGTTGTGTTAAGATTAAAGCTAGGCTGATTTATAGCAAATCATGCCCTGAAGAAAAATTGCAAGTGTATAATATATTGGTCAGTAGCTGGTTTGAAAG
>NW_014577228.1:393725-398728 GCF_000485595.1 Priapulus caudatus
TCTGCCACCATTTGTAGGTGTGCAATTGCCCATGACTGCCATTGGGTGCGGGGTCTGGCTTTAGTAAGGCTGAGAGGTCTGATGTCCGCCCCAGGGTACTCCGCGGAGACGGTACGCCGCTGCTAGCTAGTCTAAGTATGCCGGACCGTACCTCGCCTACTCCACTAACGAGTCTAGGGAGTCGCCTACGCCTATCTTCCCTAACCTAAACCCAACCATATCAAATAGTTACCGGGTACGTTCCGCAGTACCCTGGGACATAGACACCTTTGAGCCATAGTAAGCTGTGGTGATACGGCGTTACGACCAAGTGTACCACAAGTAATTAATTTGATCGTAAAATATAGCGCGATGAAGGTTCGACGCTGAATGTTACTTTGACAGACTGTCTGGCGCGTGTCTCCCGCGTAGCACTACGTTCGAGTGAGGACGTCTCCTGCTGCTGGTGGGACTATGAGAGCACGCGTACAGCGGTTACCATGAGCTTACGGAGGCGGGTTGCGTGCGAATCAGATTTTCCCAATTGTGCGGGTGTGCACAGAAGGGACAGGCGCACAAAGGTGTATGGTCCAACATGGCTTAGAAGTTTAAACGATTCGGGAATAACAATTATGTTACTGTTCAAACAATGCGAAGAAAAGATGATAGCCCTGAAACTTTGGTTGATCCGCCAATGCAAAAAAATGGTAACAGCAGGAGTGGTAGAAACATGTGAAAATTACTGACAAATATAGTGAGGTTTAAGACATTTATGAATGCAAATTGTTAAACATTTACTGCATTGTATTCCTATCTTGTATTGATGCAGATTACTGTTGAGAATTAATTCTTATTATTGACATCGATTACACTATAACTGACGTTATCTGAATAAACTACCGACTCATTAGACTCGTTTGCTATAATAAATGGACAAGGGTGATACAAAATCTAAAATGTAATTTACTTTTATTCATCATTATTCATTATTTTCATGAATAAGTACAATACAATACATGTATAGTATATACCACTAAGGAGTTAGTAACTCGATAAACTAGCGTACACCAGTATTTACATTCCAAAACACATTTACCTCATATTAAGCAAATGCCAAACAGTAATGATTCCATCCTCTAGAACTAATTATCATGTTTAATAAAAATTAATTTCCAACCTATCATTTATATAATGGAACCAACTGCTGAGCTAATGTGAGTTTTTTTCATGAATTCTGCAGCATAACTACCATAGAACAATTAACATTCACAATAACTTCAGGACTGACACAGACATGACACCACATATAACATACAACAAAGCCTCATCGGTTGGAAAGTTTTTTCTTCTTCCTCAGTGGTTCTGCCTTTGAAACGTCCTTTCCCATTTTTGTTTTCTGGAACATAACATAATGTTTGCTTCACCTATACTGATTTCTTCCTGATAAAAACTAGATCAGCTACGACTAACTGAGTAAAGACAGTCATGAAATGCTTATAAATATAGACTTCTACGCACCTTTGCTTTCTGGACCTTCCTCTTTATCGCATCAATATCAATTGTATCTGTAATAAAAATATGACAGTCAGGCCACAACATATGCGGGAAAATTTACATAGTTTAATTGCATCAGTTTTAAAATTCTAGAGAAAACATGTGGGATTAATATGTTTCTGCACATAATTGTGTACTTGCCACTTTTCTTTGCAACTTTGACAGTAGATGGCGCTGGTTCTTCAGGGGGGATAAAGGCTCTGTTACGCTTCTCCTCTCTCTTTGCATCAGATTCTATTCTCTTTTCCTGTCAATCACATAATAGAACATTATTGCGCACAATTATCACCGCAAAAACTAACTCAGAGGAATAACAACATTAAATGTTATTAACCTTCTCTTACCTTAACAATGATAAATTAAATGACATGATTGTTAGGATCAGCAGGCAGAGCCGCACGTATATACATTATATCAGGAGTATCAATATTGATAGACTCCTGATTATATATTACATATATAGTATTATACACATCAGGTGTCAGCTAGACCCTACCAGGGCCACGAGGAACAACCTATACGCCACCTATATTCTAAGCTTACCTTGAGCTGTTCTGACTTAATTTGCAGCTTCTGCCTCTCTTGCAGGAAATATTCACCAGTTGCCAACTGCTTATCAATCTAAAGTCAACCAGAGAAGCATGGCATGTCAAACAACGGATAAAGTGATTATGGACAGATGCAATCACATGCTACACATATATGGCGTGGTTTTACACCGTGTCTTGAACAGTCAACGGGAAAACATAAAGACAAATCTAAAGGAGCTAAAGTTGAACAGCACTTTGAGTGTAAATTAATGGAAATACAGAAATCCCAGAATTCTGCCCAACAAAATGAGATATTCAGGCCACACAGCGAGTGAAGGAGGTAGAGAAGAAGGTGAGTTGTGAGGGCCATAGGCTGAGCAAGTTCCTTGGTGGAGGATTTTTTAAGAAATAAATCGCATATAGGATAGGATTAGGTTGAGGAGATAGTGTTTTGTAATTTGTAATAGTTTATATAAATTCTAAATGTGTTCCGTTATTCATTACATTCATTACTTGCAATTGTTACCTAAACATGTTTTTTATTTTGCTTCAAAATCTAGAGGGGCAGCTGCCCTAGAGATCAAGAGATACACCAGAGGTCACGACCCTGGGTAGCCATACCTTGCTGTCTGGCTGAGGAGGAGGAAATGGAGTGTAATTCTTCTTCGCACGCTTCTTGTGCGGCTGCTTCCTCTTGCTGATGTTCTTAGCGGCAAACTTTGGGAGGAATCGATCCCACGACTCGGTCTTTAGCTGCGGGTCCTTCGCTAGCTCCTTCTTGATCATCAGCGTCTGAAACATAGATCAGCCTTCTACATACACAGTTAACCTAACACTAACACTAACACTAACACTAACCCTAGCCTTAACCTTAACCCTAGCCTCAACCCTAACACTAGCCTCAACCCTAACCCTAGCCTCAACCCTATCCCTAGCCTCAACCCTAACCCTAGCCTTAACCCTAATCCTGGCTCTAATTTTAACCCTAGCCATATCCTTACCCCTAATCCTAGCCTAACCCTAGCTCTAAACCCATCCCAAATCTTAACCATAATCCTAACCTTAACTCTAACCCTAACTCCAACTTTTGGTGGGGACAAGTTAGATGTCGAGCAGCTGGGTTACAGTAAACGATAACTGGTTTAAGTGCACCTATTGCAAGTCAAATTTTGCATGGCTAATTATCATCTCTTTAACATGAGCACTAATAGCATATGATGGTGTGCCTTCTACCTTGATGTTGTAAATCGGGTGTATATTTTTCATGCAGTCTTCTATAATCTTCCTTGCCTAAAACAATGATAAACCAAAATTTCAATTATTCATAAAATTACAATCTGTGACAGGGATGGTGATAGATTGGCTGATCTTGCTTCCACTCACAATATTACATATGCAGACTCAATAGTTATATATCTAGCAGATACACTCACATCCCTTAGGCCGCTGTATGGACCTAGTGCAGACACTGTGTTACCCTGCACCAGGATATAGCATCCTGTAAGAAGCTCTATTGCCTGCAAATAGATGACAGAAAAATACTATTATTTCTACAAAACAATATGCATTGTAATGTAAACGTGTTGAAAAATTAACTGGGATAACGTTCACTTTGAAAGTGCCTATGAACTTGGGAATCTCAACCGGCTAAGTGTGTGAATTGTTTATAGCTTTGGTATGCCACCCCTTATCTTAATCTAGACAGCTGATGAACCACGTGAACAATGAGCGAGAATTGACCTTCAGTGTAGAACCATTCGGTCCAATTAATCTCTGCCGTCGCTTTACGAATCGTTCTCGATTTCTCGTTATTGTTCCGATCTTGATGATGTCACATGCAACGTTCTCCTCCATTATCTTTGTTGCCTAAACGTAGACACACAAGATACATCACTGACACTACAGTTAATGGAACTAAAACTTTTCACATACATGTATCAAAACGCAATGACCAAATATAAATTTGACTGTAAATATTTAACATAATAGAACCCTACGTTAGGTGACAGACGTCACAACAATGTTGCAGAGATAGTTCACAGACACGGGTCACACACACACACCTGTTCGTACGGTACGCTGCGTGCGAGAAGTCGAATCAAATCTCTGGCTTTGATGATGGAAAATGGATCGAAACATTTGCGTGTGGTAACCACGGTCATGCTTCCCTCTATCACATCCAACTCTGCTTTTATGCCCTGCAATAACAATGTTGTTGCGCCTAAATCTGGAGGATAGGTAGGTTTTTGCTAATTATCTAAATTGCTTAACAATAGTATTGAATTTGAATTTTACGTCGACACAATGCTAATGTGGTATTATTATAAGATTCGTAAACTTGTGACAATCAGTTTGAACACAGTAAATAGGTCTGTGAAGTAAGTTGAATTTGAATTTTATGACAAGCTGTCATATCCAGAGCTTGCAATGTATACAGACTTACATGATCTGCTAAGCTTTTCTTGACTAGCGGCCAGCAATCGCGCAAGTACTGTTCTCGGTATTTGGGAAATAGTGTCGCAAACGAACTCTCAGAAATCAACCCATGCGGGTTATCCTTCCGCGTAAATTCTGGCTCTTTCCATCCCTCCGGTATTTCCAGTATCTCGGGGTTGTCACTCTTTCGCTGCTTCTCTGTAACACTTATAACAAACTTCATATGAAAATTCTCCATCTGTCATACATTATGTGTTGCGTGTGAATTAATGAGCTACACATGTTTGTAAGTATGTAGTGTCATATTACTCATATAACGTCATATAACCTCATAAAGAGTACCCGTACTTACTACTGTCTGATTAGTCTTCAAAGTCCAAGGGAGTAGGCCTACAGACTACAGTACCATATTATATATTTTACATCGAAAAAAGTTGAGGAAATAGAAAGATCAACACTGCGGATCGCAGTAGAAAAAGCTTCACTTTTGCAAGTAACCAAAAA
>NW_014577228.1:398738-412018 GCF_000485595.1 Priapulus caudatus
GACTGCCGGGTTTGCTAGTAGAATCTATACATGCCTGGATGTATGAGGCTACAATGTCACAGTGAACAGGGTTTAAATACTAGAATCCCACCACTCCACCACAGAGTCACCGCAGTAGACATTAGATGAGCGCTGTCGCTCCGCGGCACTTGTTTGAATTACAATGACAATGCAGCATAATTAAGTACATATATATAAATATAATATATATTAGAAAATTTGATGATCAGCTGATACTTGATCCTGATCTGCCCTGCTTAAAACTTACAGGCTAAACACCGCTCCAATGGGTCACCTGTCATTGTTACCTGGTAATAGTGATGGTACACAAATACCAAACATTGAGCAGGGGTTGGATGAGTCACATTGTTCTACTAGTGGATCCCGTTTGAACAGAATCCACCTCAACAGAATAAACAAGAATCTGTAATCCTGCAGAGTGCTGAGGATGATCATACAAATATGCAGGATAATCTGCCCAAACAAACATACATTATGCTTCAATCATAATTTGACTCCAGGAGTTTAGTGTCTGTTTGTGGGGGCTAAGCATTTCCAATTCATTTTGTATATATACTAACGAATTGCAAGTCATTAATATAAAGAAATTATTACGAATAAAGTTTTTAAAAGAATATGTTAACAAACATTTACAATGCAATGTGTATTAGCATTTCAACAATAGCTCAGCTTCTTCTCTAGTGCTTCTGTGTATACAGCAATAAAGCTAATTCTATACATGATTTCATACTCGTTAAATGTGGAGGCTCCAACATTAAAGCTATTGTTATCATTGCTGTTATTTCCAGATGGATGTTCTTGGTGCTTGCTTCAAGTTGCAGGTCTCAAAGACTACAAAATACCTCCAAAGTTTGAGAGTAAGTAATTCACATAATACATCGTATTCTTAAAATAAGATTATTTCAGTAATTCTCCATCATGTTTCTTAAAGCACAGATAATGTGATACATTTGATTGCAGCTAAAGGTACCTACAATGATATCAGGGGTTAGTAATGAGACAAATTTGTAATTTTTTATTATTAACCCCTTTGTCATGATTAAATTTGGCATTATTAACCCCTGATGATATTTATCTATACACATGTACATGAAATTTCTTATTAGTGGTTGAGTTTGGTCACTCAGTTAGCATAGTTGATCCATCTCCTCGATCCCCTACCCTAAAGCCTTGGGCCAGATATGTGTTTTCAGAAATTTGAAATGTTTAGGATTTTATAATGGTAGTATGATACATGTACGGCATAACATAGTAATGTCCTCGCTCGGTGTGTGGCAGTACCCTGTAAGCAAACACATTCGTATTTTTGCAGTGAATGTTACAAACTGAGTATAGAAATATATGAGAACATATGAAACAATAAAGTTAAATAAAGACTATAAATACGATATTGATTTATTGTACCAAATTGCAAATAATTATGCAAGGATGGTGCATTATATCAGGAGTCTATCAATATTGATAGACTCCTGATTACATCTATACTGAATAAAAAGTTAATGCTGAGCATGATCAAGTGCATCGCCTTTTTTCAGATATCGAATTCCCGGAGAGAGTGAAGCTGAAGATCATGGAACGAGTGCCACAGTTCAGAGCAAACGAGAAGCCGATAAAGATGATGAAGAATCTGAAGGACCTTAGAGGACCTGAACCAGCGAACAATAAGCTCATACATAAGCAGTACGGCATCCAGGTATTCATGAAGCCCACTTCTACATCTACTTCTATAGCCACTTCTACATCCACTTCTACATCTACATCTACTTCTACATCTACTTCTACTTGATTCCACTTCTTCTACTTCTACCTTAGGCCACTTCGACTTCTACTTCTACATCTACTTCTTCTACTTTTACTTCATTCCACTTCTACTTTTACTCTTAATTCCACGGAGTTCTGACCTTCTTCGTCTAACTAAAGAATCTATAAGCGGCAGAGCAGAAATCTGAGAGCTTCTGGAGTGAAGCGAGTGGAGCGTTTGCAGGGAAGACAATTTATTGATGTCCTTGTGCTTCATGCGTAATGACGATTTTTCAATTTGAGTCACTGTGATAAGTCACGCCATTGGACCTTTATGTCCTTATTGGTAAGCACGACTGATACAACCAATTTATTACATTTATTAAAAAATTGTACCTATTATAATTCTATACTTATTTTAATGTAAATTCCCACGAGTCTATCGCTGCTATGGCACTTCTTTGCTAATAGTAGTTGTTGAATCAGCTACGCGACTCCACAAGTTGACAAGTGAACGTTAATCCTCTGCGTGCGATCGCAGGCGCTCACGCCGGGGAACCTACGGTGGGGCCACCTGGAGATGATGCGCATCATGGTGAATCGCAACATGGATGACAAGCGCATGTTCGCCGTCTGGCGCATCGACCCCCCCTGGAAGCCGATTACGAAAAAGGGTCAAGGTCAGCGCATGGGCGGTGGCAAGGGCCCCATCGATCACTACGTGACGCCGGTGAGAGCCGACAGGATCGTCTTGGAAATGGGCGGCAACATCGAATTCGCAGAGGTGACACTATTCGATTTTCTTTTGTTCGTGATAAATTGTATTTTTGTTAAATTTCATGCATATTGTTCTAATAAATAATAGACATTAATGTAGATAATAACACTTTTTCTATCTTCGAAATAGAACTGTACTGCAATTCAATATAGATCATTTTTAGTTCCAAAGTGCTCAGGGTGGCTAAGAATTTGTTGAACGGGCATGACAAGGAATTATTTCATTCTCATACACGAGCCCTGAGCATATAACATTTTCTTTACATGTTTTTTCGTGAAACCTGATTAAAATGTTCATTTTCATAGTTCCCTAGTTATTCTAGTAGGATGATCCAACTAATCATTTGTAAAAATAACATGAGGGCCTATTGTTTGAAACAAAATTAGTCCTAATATTAACCTCGTATAGTTTGAACATTATTCCCGTAGTGTCGGCAAAAACATGGTAACGTTACAAATTTCTTATACAGTGTGTAGAGGTCCAGTCTATGAGAAAAAGTTCATGTTAAGACTAATGTTTTAACACTAAATTTAATGTAAAAAACAACACTAGTTGTGTTTTTAACAATGCGCGCTAGTTATATTACGAAAATCATAATAAATATAGGACTAATATATAATCTATTATACATATAATATATAATACAGCTAATCCTATGAGAAATGAACTTGTTTGTGTAACGACGGCAGTTTGTACGTGATAGGTGAAGCCACTGCTGGAGGGAATCGTGAAGAAGCTGCCCTTAAAGGCGTGGACGGTGAGTCAGCAGCTGCTTGATGAGAAGGAGGCGCAAGATGCGTTTGAGCGAGAGAGCAACAACAATCCGTTCACGCTCGAGTTTCTCATCAAGAACAACATGCAAGGCTGCCGCCAGTGGATGAGCAAGTACGACAAGATGTGGTACATGAAGTACAAGTAGGGGAGAAGAGAAGAGGACGAGTAGTGAGGAGCAATAAGTAAGCATGCACCAGAGAGGCGATGGACGTGGCAGAGAAACGCTGGTGCAGTTGGACTTGCGACTGGATTGTTACGAACTCGCGTGCAATCAAGTGTTTGCTTGGGAGCCTGTCCTCACTTGTACGTAGTCAACAAGCTGGCTGTGAATCGCCAGCTGTGATGGTAGCATGTAACATTGTAGAGGAGCCACATGTATCGTAAGATGCGGCGAAGCATGGTGGTGAAATAATGACGTTGAGATGCAGAGCCATCTTGTGTTAAACGACAATCTGTGGATTTTGTAGAGCTTTGGTTTTATTACTAATTAAATATATAACTGACATAGAAGCGACTAATTTACTTTGTACATTGTGTTCTTTTGGATCAGGTTCTGTTACTCTCACATGCTTGTAAAAAAATGCTACGACATATACCAAGCTAATTACAACAAGTCATTTTAAGCATACCTAGGGCCGGTTTCATGAAGCGTGATTAAGTCCTTAATCATGATTATTGATTTAACTATAACTAAAGTTAATCACGCTTCGTGAAACCGGCCCCTGGTTTATATTTCATTATAAGTGGATAACACCAATAGCACTGTGTAAGACTGCGATCGCAGCATCGCATACACAGATTGCCTTCATTTTAGTAGCATCATAAAACAAACTCTGTAGCTTCACCTGGACATGGGATGAACTTGCATCTATTACGTTTAATTAACATGTACATTACTATCCTCCTCCGCATCGTCCGCATCGACGCTAGAATCCATCGTCTGCCTCTTCATTTCGAAGGCGATAACAGCCATGGCCGTCGCCGCGTTTAGACTGTCGACGCCTCTGCTCATCGGAACGTAGACGCGAAACCCGTCGCAGTCGCGCGCGAGCTTCACCGCCGCCGCGCTCAGTCCCTGCGTCTCGCCTCCGACGACGAGCACCAGTTCCCTGCCCGCGTAGTAGAGCTGCGTGTACGCGATGCAGCGGACATCGCACGCTCGCAGGTCTGTTGCCGCGTACGACGGATCCGTCACGGCGCCCGTTTTCGCGTCTACGCTAATCTCGTAGCCGTCGTCGTCGTCGTCGTCGTCGGGCGGGGCACGGAGTCTCACGTCGATGTCGATCGTCAGCTTGCTGCTGCTGTCGGCGAGGCAGACGAAGGCTTGTGCTGGCAGCTGGTGCTTCACGGCCGGCCAGACGACGTTCGTGTAGATGCCGACGCGGAAGTGGGCGCCGGCGGCAGCGCGAATCACCTTCGGTTCCCACACGTCGACGCAACCTGCGCGATTCGTAACAAATGAACAGCTGTGCTGATCGACGCAAACTGATGAACACCGTGTCATGCTCGGTCGCATGAAAATTGGCAGGACACTAAAACAGGGCAGTATACACTTGGTAAGGATAACATCTCCTTAGCTATAAGAGAAACATTTAGAAACATTTTAATTCAAACAGATCAAATTTGTTTCATATATATTCGTGATGTCATTGATACGTTACGATATGACACATACATGACATGATATGGGTGATGTCGTCATCACCATTGATTGTTGGGGTTCATAAATATCACACCTTTAATCATGAGAACTTTCTTACAGCCGACGGCTGCTAGAGTGCGTAGTATGACTCCCATATTCCCTGGGTCACGGATGTTGTCACAGATAACGGTCAAGGGCATGGTGTCACCTTCAATCTTCAAATCGCCATACCGTGGCATGTTGAAAATACCTGCAATTACAATTAGTAACTTAAAAACCTAACCTAAATAGTAAAATGGTTTTGTAGATTTACAGGCTGTGCAGATTTGAATTATTCGTGGTATTTTTTTAAAACATAATTGGTTGACATAGTGTAACAGTAATGATACTACTATTTATTGAAATGTTGATCGTTTCTCACCAACTATTCCGGATGGAGTTTCCACATCTGACCACAAGCACATTTGCTTATAGGAGATCTTGTAGAGCTTGCAGGCTCCCACCATGTCTAACGGAATGTCACTTAGCAGGTCTCGCTTGGTGAAGAACAGAGAGTCGGCTTGCGCCCCAGCCAGTATCGCATCGCGGATAAGTCGCTTACCCTCTAGCAGTATCTTCCCCATGCTCTCTCTCTTCTTCCTCGACTTTACATCCATCATAGCGTTGCTGCGAAATAAATGGTTTGGGAGAAAATATTTTGGATGAATGTTGTTACAAAAGCATTTCACTATCCTGTAATTATAACTCTTCAGAGTCCAAGGGAAAGGATTTTGACATCTATCACATCGGTAGATCGACATTTCATGTTTCAACGTCACAGTTTACTAAAGATGATGGCAGGGAGTTCTAGTCAGGAATGACTGAAACAAAGAAGCTAAATTTGTACGGGTCCTCTGAAGAGGATAAGTTGTAGGGGGGGGGGAGACGTGGTTAGAGGAAGATAACCGAGTATCACGCAGTCAGCAATCCCTGCAGTAAAGAAACACGGGTGCTGCACCCATATGCTTTATTTACCTGAATCGTTTATCGCTGTCCTGCAGCCTGTCAAACAACACCAGGGGCGAATCATTGGCCTTCTTAATTCTGTGATTGTATTCTTTCACTTCAGGCCTGTCAGTTTTTACTTTTCCTGTGGGTTTAAATGAGATATTGCTACTCATTTCTGTAGTCGACGTGGCGTGTCCCTGTTTCTCTAGTGTGTGACTGCGTTTATCGGTTTGCTTGACTCTGGATATGGCTTCATCGTGGGCATATTCTGTATCCAAAATAGATTTTGCTTGCGATTGAGATGGCCTTTTCTCCAGTACACCTTTGCGATGAAACTCGTCTGCTTCTGTTTGTGTGAGGATACTCTTTGGCACTCGACGAAGGTACCTACCGTACGATCTACTGCACGTGTATTGTAAAGCTGGGGCACAGCGATATACGTTTGGGATTGTTTGCAACGCACGCATTGCAAAGGGGGCAGCCATTGTGGATTTGGCCGCACACGTAATACTAGAAATTACTGTTTGAGAAATTTTCAAGTCAATATTGTGGCAAGAAAAAATAATTTACACATGTAAATTTAAGTATCATAATTATAGTGTTATTCTTTTGTTGTTATACAGCCATTTTATTTTTTAAATGTTAACTATAAAAAATAACAAACATCAGCGAGTGTTTTATTAGGGTTGTGTGCGGCCATAGATTTTTTTCAATCTTTTCTGCTTTCTAATAAAATGGGTACAATAAGACCTTTGCATTTTGTGTTTAAAGTCGGCGATCGTGCAAGGACTGCACATTTCTATCGCGACATCTTGGGCATGAAGGTATGACGTTTGGAGCAGATAGAAACGTTTACCGTTTTAAGTAAAATGAATGAGTAATTTTGGGCAGTTCAGTTCAGTTCACAGTCACAGAATCACAGTTGCACTGTCGCGTGTCTATCAGCTGTGTATGTCACGTGACAGTGTCATGAACACTAGTTAATCATAATGACGAGCTAAGAATAATATTATACATTGCATGTATGTTGTTATCAGAACATGATTAGTAAGTGGGAGCCACGTCTTGGGTCTAAGACTGCTGTAGCATCATCGTATATCACGTGTGTCATCGTGTATGGTCATTTGTTAATCATAATGATAAACCATAGGCATATATCCAGAGAGACCGGGTACAAGATGGCGTTGCGCAAAAGATGCGTTGTTCCCCGACCGCCGAAAGCGGTTAAGCCGCGCACTTCCGCGGGGACTGGGCGCACGCGACCGCGGGATGTATAGCTATAGCTCCCCGCTATACGCATTCGCGCGCCGAAGGAAGGCGGGCGCGCGAATGCGTATAGTAGGCAGCCTAACATCGCGCAGTTTTCGGGACACGTACATCGGCTCGGCTACATCGGCTTTGGAGGGGGGCCTTTCCGATTATAGATTGACACGCGTTTGTACATCCTCGCCGTCGTACCGTCACCTGCCGTATTTTCGTACCTTATCTGGCGTTCTCCCACTATCTTTCTCTCTTTCTCGCACTCCCCACGGTCTGTCTCTCTCTCGCTCGCTCCGCCGCCACGGGTTAATACACATACACTATATACATGCATCAATGCTTCCGCAGCCTGGCACACAAGCATGCACTTGCAGCGTTTCAATAAAATGTAATGCTAAATAAATACAAAATCTATTTACTACGAAAGTCACCGCGGCGCAAAAACTCCCCGAGGAGGGAGGCTGGAATGTCGCGCTCCGCGGTCTTCGTAAAAACATGTGCATATATATATTTGTGTGTCAGTGTCGCGGCGTATTGTAGGATTAGCTACGTGTAAAAACTGCCACGGCCACGCCAGCACGTGCTCGCACGACCTGCCGTCGCCACGGGCAGCGCGGGGTCAAGAGGTTGATAAAAACCTCGCACGTACGGAGCCAGGCGCTTTTGGAGATAGATAGCATCTAGACCGCGCCAGCCCACGTGGAGCGCCGTACACGTCTTCGTTAAAACCTCTGTGATAGACGTAACGCTATACTCGGCAGAAGCGCCTGTCATCGCGTAGCGGCCAATGAGCGAGCGCGTCATTGCTTATTGACAGCATTTCTTGTAGGAGCCACTACGTCTTAGCCATGAGGCGCGCCACCCCAAAAAAAGTTTAGGGGCCGTTTGGAGATGGCCTCAAGCCGTCCATCCCGAAATGTCGGTTGGATTGCGCCCAGTTTTCGCGGAGTGCGTTTTCAGACCCCTGTCTCAGATATGTGGACAAAAAGGGGGCGGCGTATTCGCGTTAGGGCGCGGCTTCGCCTCGAGCTGTGCGCTGCGCGCAAAAACCGGGGCCGCAAGTCCGTCCAGTCCACCCCCGGCCACCATGCTTACGCTACAGCACGTTTTCTTATAACCCCTATATAACCTAGTATATATAGGGTTATGTATAGATAATATATGTGCTATTGCGTGAAATTATCACGACAATAACCTCATAAATATTAGCGTTCAAAATCAATGTCCAAGGGCTATATCGAAGACGGAAAGAGACAAAGTTGATTAAATTGATCAACACTGCGGATCGCAGTAGAAAAAGCATCGAATTTGCAAATAACTAAAGAGGAAAGGAGAGAATTACAGTACAGAATGACAGAAACGAAGAAACTGATCCTTTGAAGATGTCGTGTGTCGAAAGCAATGGTCACGCTCGGATGATCGAGTGCAATGAACAGGCTCGCTTCATCAAGCAAGAGCAATCTTCACTATATTATAATAGTAGCTTATTTATTATTCATATTATTTGATATTCTGGCAAATGTGAAAACTGTTAACATATCTCATACTGAATTTACAGGTTTTGAGGCATGAGGAGTTCAAAGAAGGTTGCAAAGCTGCTTGTAACGGGTAATCAGTGTTATGTACTTATATTTATTGTGTTAATCAATTTGTTACGTTGGTATTCAGCGTAATCATTGTCCACATTAAGATAATCTTATTTTTGTCTTTCTTCTATTTATTATATTAGTTTCCTGGTTTTAGATAAATAAAAAAATAATAAATAAATAGATAAATAGTATAACGAATACATATTAATTAATATCATTCTATTGTCAGAAGCCTGACTTATTTGTCTCTGCTCTTTAATTATCAAATCTTTCTCTCTCATTCTTACTAGACCATTTGATGGTCAGTGGAGCAAGACAATGGTGGGCTACGGACCAGAAGACGATCATTTTGTCGTAGAGCTCACGTACAACTACGGAATAGGATCCTACAAACTTGGCAATGACTTTGCAGTATGTATAGTCCATACGTCCAAGCACAGGAATAGTATTCTTAAAATATCTAGCATCATCTGTGTTTAGATGCACTTCAATGGTGCATTGATACAACTAACGCCATCTATAGGGGTCCTACTTGAAGTCTCACTGGCGCACAAAGGGTCGTTGTCGTATAATGGCGTATAATATGTACCCGAGGTAACTATCTGATAGGGTTAGGGTGTTAGGGTTGGGGAGTAGGCGTAGGCGACATACTCGCCGACACCTCGGGTACTACATACATGACAACGACCCCTCAGCCTCACTGGCCTAGTATAGCTTCTCAAAATCTTTTCATTTGACAGCTATTCGTGTAAAGCTGTGATTTACAGGTTTACTGATACAACTAACGCCATCTGTAGGGTTTCTATATGAAATCTCGCGAGGTAATTGAACGAGCGAAGGAGAATGACTGGCCGCTAAGCATGGAAGACTCCTATTGTATACTAGAGGCACCAGGCGGATACAAGTTTTTCGTGATGGACGAACTGCAGCCTACAGATCATGGTAATGATTTCTAAATGCTCTTTTTTTTCGCTCAACTTTATGCAATTTTTTTTGGCAATACTCGAATATGTGGATGTGGTGTTCATGCTAGGGAACGAACATCATGATACATCGTACGACAAACAATGTCATGATACATCGTACGACATATAAATAAATGTCGTGATACATCGTACGATGTACAATGTCATGATACATCGTACGACAAACAATGTCGTGACACATCGTACGACATATAATGTCGTGATACATCGTACGACATATAATGTCATGACACATCGTACGACATACAATGTCGTGATACATCGTACGACATATAATGTCGTGACACATCGTACGACATACAATGTCGTGATACATCGTACGACATACAATGTCATGACACATCGTACGACATACAATGTCATGACACATCGTACGACATACAATGTCATGACACATCGTACGACATATAATCAGGAGTGAATAATAGAGATCTCTATTATTCACTCCTAATACATAGATATCATATAATATCAATATACGTTGTATGACATATAGCAGCCTGATGGACGTGTTCATATAATAATACGATAATCACGAACATATCACTATATTGTATAGATATGTTAGTGATGTAATGTACCAGAAGAATCTCTATCTAGATTCAATGCTGTCAGCTTCAGCATCATTCGCAGTGCAGCAGATTTGATCCTGTTGCGCTTTTCACCTTATGTCCCCATGCCCCGTTTGGAATCTCATGACATGACGTTCTACTGTTTTCAGACCCAGTACTGAAGGTGGCGTTGAACGTATCAAACTTACCCAAGTCTGTCAGTAAGTTGCACATTTTTATGTCATCTGGGTGATCAAGTTCTTATCAACAGAGTTATAGTGGGCTTTTGTGGGCTTTGTCATACACATTAAGATCTACTTGTCTCAGTTATGAAAAAATGTTTAGTGTGCCAGTTATGAAAAGTGGGCTAGTGTGGACTTCGTCATAGTCTTTTGTCATAGTCATAGTCACAGTCATAGTCACCCATCTCAGTCTTGAAAATATGTCTGAATATCCAGATTTCAAAAATCTGTATTTTGACTATATAACCCATGAGAAAATTCATAAAAACTTAGCAAGTCCTGCTAAAGTTACCAGTCCCGGACGGGGGGGGGGGGGCTCATATTTCCAAAACTGGTTATGGAGGGGTAACTATAGCGGTCTGATATTGAATTGAAACATACACTGCATGACCAATTCACCGATGACACAATATCAGAAGTAAATAATAACAACTTGTTTGTTTGTATTTGTTATTATTTACTCCTGTCCCTGACAATATGTATATACCCATAGCTATACAAACATAACCATAGCTAAACGTGTGAGGTAAACTGAAACATACACTAATGTCACAACACGTATGTATCCAGTGCTATACAGATATAACCATAGCTAAACGTGTGAGTAAAAATTGAGGGAGGGCCAATCTAGGCATTGGCCCATCTACCAAAACTTCATATTTCTTACTACAGTGTAGCCCCGTTATAACACGATCGTATATATTATATATACACAACATATGGGTCAAATGACTCATCGCGTTATATCCGAATTCACGTAAAATTGGGGCGCGTAAAAACGGGGTTTCACTATACCTCTGATTTCACTGTACCGGCTTCACGTTTCAGAGTACTGGGCTGGCTTGCTTGGGATGACGGTGTATTCTAAGACGGATGCGACGGCAGAACTCGGTTACTCAGAGAGTAAGGTATCATCGTCCTCCTGCCCCAGGATGGCTTACCGTGGCATGGACGTCAGAACATATCATTTACAATCGTAGAACGGCCCACTGTCGTGTCGTAAACGTTGTATACTTGGTCGCTCTGATTCTATGCTGCCTAGATGCACTAGTCTATATAATATATATATATATATATATATATATATTATTGTATATAATACACACAAGTACTAAGAGAAACCGTAAACACGTGCTAAGATACATTATATACTAGATAGTAGCTAACGACACTACATAAGTGCTAAGAGGAACCGCCAGGGTAAAAATGTTATCCTCGTCGAAATACAGCGAGAACTAGTCCATGTTTTTCCGGCGACGTTCCTCCCCACAGTGAATACAGTGCTTGATTTCTCCCCACAGTGAATACAGCGTGTGATTTCTCCCCACAGTGAATACAGCGCGTGATTTCTCCCCACAGTGAATACAGCGTGTGATTTCCCCCCACAGTGTCGTCTGCTGCTGCGCGCTGCTGGGCAGACGATCGACCGCGCGACTGCATTCGGGCGTGTCGCGTTCTCTTGTCCGGCCGCTGACCTCCCGGCAATCGAATCGTCGGCAGCGGCGGCCGGCCACACGATCCTCACGCCACTGGTCAGCCTGGACACGCCGGGCAAGGCTACGGTCAGTGTGGTCATCCTAGCCGACCCAGTGAGTATGCAGGCATTACCGTCACCACGATTCGGGACGCGAGTGTTATTGCACGCCGCCGCCGCTGCGTCTCCGAAACATCAAAGCAATGACGTCATGTGAGATGTCAATTGATCGATTCGGGTATATCTGTATACGATATATATGCGTATATACGTATATCACAGTATACGAATATTATTTTTCTATGTTTTAGAATTGTACCGGTCTAGAGCGTGGCACGTGCAGCGACTTGTCTTTAAAGCCGAAAGCTAATTTACCAAAAGAAAATTTGGAGAAAGCTAATTTGCGACGTTCCATAAGTCCTCCGATGTGTGTTAATTGTTGTCTCATCGACATAGCTGTAATTTAATTCAAATTAGGTGATGAATTGTTGATTACCAAGCATGTCTTCTGGAATCCCCGGACAGAACCTTACAACTGATGCTCCAAGTGTGTGATAAATACGATAAGTGTGCGGTGACCAACCACAGCTGGTTGCAACTTGCGAGTTGAAAAATCAACAAACTGATGATGAATTGCTCTTTCTTTTTTTCAACTCTAGGATGGTCATGAGATTTGTTTTGTGGGAGACGAAGCGTTCTCTGAGCTGTCAAAGGTCGATCCCAAGGCTGGCCGACTTCTCTCTGAGGTATGAGGTCATCGCTCGGCCGGGGGTCGCGGGAGCGCGATCGTAGTGATGAAATTTCACCAATCGCTCTCGTTTTCTTCTGTTTTTACACTATACGTGGCGCCACCGACACAAGCCAGTGTGAATTATACTGTTTCGTTTGAAATGTAGCTGCTACTGCTACTGCTACTGCTACTGCTACTGCTACTGCTACTGCTACTGCTACTGCTACTGCTACTGCTACTGCTACTGCTACTGCTACTGCTACTGCTACTGCTACTGCTACTGCTACTGCTCCTACTGCTGCTGCTGCTGCTACTACTGCTACTACTACTACTACTACTACTACTCTGCTGCTGCTGCTGCTGCTGCTGCTGCTGCTGCTGCTGCTGCTACTACTACTACTACTACTGCTGCTGCTGCTGCTGCTGCTGCTGCTGCTGCTGCTGCTGCTACTACTACTACTACTACTACTGCTGCTGCTGCTGCTGCTGCTGCTGCTGTGGCTGCT
>NW_014577228.1:412028-419528 GCF_000485595.1 Priapulus caudatus
TACCTACGTTCGTTAACCTTACGTCGTACCTTACGTACGTACTTACGTCTCTACCTTACTACTGTCTGACGTCTCGTCTGTCGTACTACTACGTCTACTACTACTACTACTACTACTACTACTGCTGCTGCTGCTGCTGCTGCTGCTGCTGCTGCTGCTGCTACTACTACTACTACTACTACTGCTGCTGCTGCTACTGCTGCTGCTGCTGCTACTACTGCTGCTGCTACTGCTGCTGTTGCTGCTGCTACTGCTGCTGTCATGCTGTCATGCCTATAGCACGGTGGGCATTGCACTGCATGTCAATTGCAAATTAATTGCTCTTACATTGCTCCTATATTGCTCCTCCATTGCAGGCAATCTTTGCGGACAAGAGCGCTAACTGGTACGCGAAAAAGGGCAAGCAGAAACCGACAGCATAAACTCGTGGCGCCCTCTGTGGTGGGATGGCAAGGCGTGCGGATATGTCGCCCTCATCTGTACAGTTGTGAATTTTAAACTGATTCAAACGATTTGTCTGTGGGCATCCGACCAAAATCCAACCGATAGTTTGATAATCCAGGGACGTGAGACCTCATAGCAGACATTCATAGTCCAAGAGACTGCCCCAAAGAAGAGCGCATTAATTCTAGAAATATGAACCTTATCTCAAAATGTGAATCGTTTCTACTGCAATCCACAGTGTTGGTCTGTGAATTTCATCAATGATAGGCTTTTCTCTTCTTTAAGACAGTCCTATGATTTTAGTTGATGAATAGAATGATATTTGGTATGAGGTTTCGTCTCTGGGTTCTCAAACTATTGACTGAATTTTGGTTGAATGCTTAAAAGATAAATTGGCTGAGTTGTTTTTCAAAAGTCACAACCCATCCGTACGCCGTCATGTACTTACCTGTAGTGGTTGCTTGTTGCTACGACGATTCAAACATCGAGGGTCTGATGGGTCCATAATTTTTCTAGGTTTAATTCAGCACCTTAATTTTGCTCGTTTAAATCTTCGTTATTCTGTAGCGTGTTCGTTAATTGCATTGTTGTTATCGGGTGTTAAATTTTATTTCGATCATTGAGTGTGCTGCTTGCTGGAGTGTTGGTCTGCTAGAGTTTAACAATTGCATTAGGTAACTATTTGTCAGATTTGTTTAGTGATTTTGTGAATTTTAGAAGGTGTAATAGTGACTTTACTAGTATGTGTGCGTTAATTAGAGTGTTAAATTCTGTTTCGGTTGTTGTGTGTGCCGCTCTCTAGATTGTTGGTCTGGTAGGGTTTAACAACAATTGCACCGCGTAGCAAATGGTGACATTTATTACCTCAGGATACCGTAGGATATATTTCCGAACTCAGGCCTAGGCCTCTGTGTTCAGCTCCTGCTTTCTACGTGCTCCCGGTGGAGAAGTGCGGTAGTCGTAGTAGTGAAGACTCTCATTCTGCCACTGACGATCCAGTCGAGCCTCGAATGTTTTTAGGTTAGGTGAGCACACTGTGTTGGCGCTTATTCAGTGCCCTTGTGAGTTTTAGAACGTATATTAACAACTTTCAATGAGTGTCATGCGATTCGTAGATGGGCACCAATCTGTGATATGACTGGGCACAAGCTAGTGCAAGCTACCAAATATTCCCACCGAGCCAGACTGTGACGATTTTGGAGATTTTATTTGCTTTTGCGACTTTTTTTTAAAGTTAATCTCAATTTCTCGTTATTATATAAAGGAAAGATATATTTCAATGGTTTGTAAATATAGAGGTGAATAAATCGTGTAATAGTTTTGCGTGATCACATAGCATAGAAAATTTAATGTAAAACGTATATGTTGTTGTAATGCACTATTTAAACAGCCGTCAATATATCACTAAATGTTTGTAGTGAAAACAATTAAACAACATTTTTATATAACTAAAAATTTCTATTTTTCCAGTTTCAACACTAGACAACATTTCGATATTAGACTGTTAACAATTTACAAGTATAGAATGGCATACTTTACAGTATGACGTCAGGTAACAACAAACAAACAAACAAGGGAAAACCTGAATTAAGATAAAAACAAGAATACTAGTAATAGTATTATAGTAAAGTTAAAGGGCGCAGTGAAGACACTTCAATGATTTCGAATCAATCGGCTTTGATTTCACGTGAATTCAGCTTGCACAGCATATTAAACCCCAAGATATCAGAGACTTCGTGTTTTTTCTCGTGAGTGGAGCGTGCGTTGCCTCATCGATGCATACACACCGCTATATGCAGCGTACATCGAATAAATACCAAGTACTAATAATTACCACGGCTAAGCAGCTTTACCCACAGGCACTTGGAACGCTTCAATAAAAATGTAAAAAAGTAAATAAACACGAAATGAACTCTATTCGCTCTACTCTATTTCGCCTATAATCACCTGTAAATGCCGGTCAAATGCTCATCTGCAACACACAAGTACACCGCACGCACGCCATGTGCACAAACAACATGAATAAGATTTACCTTTATTTTAATTTTATTGAGACGTTTCAAGTGCCTGTGGCTTTACCCGTGTAGCCAATACGCTGTCACTACCACGTGACACGTGGACCGTTTCAATAGCAAAACGATACGTAGATAAACACAAATTGTATTTACTACCAAACTTCACGTTCATGAACTCTGTATCGCCTAATAATTTCGCGTAAATGCCGTTCAAATGCCCCTGCAACTCATGGTCTCACCGCACGTACCGCATCGTGAACAACTCAGTGCAAGACAGAATGCGCTGCAGCCGATTTTCAGTGCAGACGATCATTCATGGTGATCGAGTCGTCTTCTTTACGGACGCATAATTATAATTCCTGTTTCTACGCCATGCACAGAAGCATAATGCAAGCATTGTGTGTGTACGACTCCAAAGCTCCCAGCTTCATCAACCACCTGCATCCACACACACGCGCTTCCTTACTGCACTATATCATCGATGACGGTGTCTAGTAGCATCGTTAGCAGCTATAGGACGCGTTCATTGTAGTCACTGTGCAGACGCTTCATCACCGGTCACAAACACCAGCGATGCTCTTCCGTCAGTTCGATAAAGTTTCGCAGATTAAGCGACCTTGACGAATGTTACATGACATGATTCATCGTCTGCTTGTACACGCGTTCTAAACTTCAGTTTGTTGTCGCGGTAAAAATAATTACCTAACTACTGCTCTTAATTTACTGCTGCCACACGCTAGACGCTATTGCTCACAGCTGAGTGAGTATTTATTTTACAGCATTGCGTTTTTTCTCATTCAGAGCTTCCGCGTTCTGAGAACAATATATATATATTGACAGACAGACAGACAGACAGACAGACAGACAGACAGACAGACAGACAGACAGACAGACAGACAGACAGACAGACAGACAGACAGACAGACAGACAGATAGACAGACAGACGGACGGACGGACGGACGGACAGACGAACGGACGGACGGACGGACAGACAGACAGACAGACATACATACATACAGACAGACAGACAGAGAGACAGAGAGAGAGAAAGAAAGAACGAAAGGAAGAGAAAGAACGCACGTGCGAGAGAGAGAGAGAGGGAGAGAGAGAGAGAGAGAGAGAGAGAGAGAGAGAGAGAGAGAGAGAGAGAGAGAGAGGAGAGAGAGAGAGAGAGAGAGAGAGAGAGAGCGCGCGACGGATTTCATGGTTAAACGCATCGTCTAACAGTAGCTCTCCTGACAAGAGCCAGTCGACCTGCAGGCGAAGCCACCATACGCTCTCAACAACAACACAGATGGAGAAACACAAGAATGGATTTGTCTTCGTATTCGTTGTCTATGACTACATGTACATATATGATCTATACAGAGCGCAAGCGATCTCGCATGCGCACTTAGACGGAGATGCTAGCAACCCCGCGCATACGACTTTACCAGTATATATATTATATATATATATATATATATATATATATATATACGTATACGTATATCATGTGTCTATCTATGTTACACTATCACAGATACGTTAGCATGCTGTGTGCTTTACTGCCCGTATAATCTCTCGGCAGACTATATAAATACACGCGTGATGTGCCAATCAAACAAATCCTTACTAACAGATTGCGCAAGGGTTATCGGCACGTCGTTGTACTAGGGAAATCTAAATAACGTATAACCAACATAATTATACTTGTTTTTTTATTCCTATATTGTGTTAAATTCTAGTGTTCCATGATTTCAGGACTTGACTTCGTTTTGGCCGGTTGAATAGAGCTGGGTTGAGGACATAGGCGTTAGTTCTTCAAAAAACGATTTCCACGCATAGTCCTACATAATCAATAATACATAATAGATATGTATATGTAGATAGAATCTCTATTATGTACTCTTGACATAATTTATGTAGAATTTGCAGAAGTGTTACTTTACAGTGATATAAGAAGGACAAATATTGCTTCGAAGTATATACAGCATCTCTCTTTGGTTGTATATCAAACAGGCTGCTAGGCTAAGCGCTTACAAAATATATAAAAAAATTTGTAAATATTAATATTTTTGTTGAATTCCTAGTTCCTATTCTTTCCTAGTTTCCCTCTCACGTTAAACTCTTTGTTGTGCCGGTCGTTTGCTAGCAAAAGATAGTCAGTATTTTTCATTCCTGCTCACTAGGTAGAGTCACTAGGTGTGGAATTAAGTTTCTTGCTGTTACGCGAGGGACTTTTTATGCAACCCGCGCGTCCCTACATTGGGATGGGAATTGCTAAACACTGGGTTACGAGAGTGTTGTTGAGTTTGTTCTGTATAATCACTCTCGTATTTCCCCGCCTCGCACCCACCACGACTAACCCTCACCTCTATCCCTACCATCCATCTCACCCGTTATTCCTGCAAATCTTGACAAAGACGTTGTTTGTCTGCCTCGCAGGTTCAATAAGAGACATGCGTCTAAACAGAGGAATTGCTCCGACCTGTGATTGGAGGATAAAAAAGACCCCGCCCACTCTCGCCGCATACGCTATGCTATGACGGGTAGGAACGTGTACTAACTATCATATGGAGCGAACGATTTGAGTTACATTTCTATAAATTCTAGCTATTATAGACACATGTCTTAGCCTTAATCTCTGTGAATTTTGAGTCTAAATTGAAGCGCGATTAGTCTAATTAATTAGCAAATATGCACGCGCGGCTATGACCAGTGAAACGAAACGTCACGAATTCTATTTTTATCCTCCAAAAATGGAAAAGTGGGCGGGGTCTATTTTTATCCTCCAATCACAGGTCGGAGCAATTCCTCTGTTTAGACGCATGTAATAAGAGAACGCGCCCATCTATATACACACGTATCGGTCTGTACGCAACGCCCTCTGACGGGCTATATCACATTGCACGGCGTCTCGTCAGATCGCCGCCATATCACTCTCCCACGTGCGCGCCACTAGCGACATCTAGCGTCTTTCAGCCTCCCGTCGATAGCAAGCACACGCATTGCCCTCTGGCGGCCGCGTCTACTTCTTCTTCTTGCCAAAATTAGGTCCACTGTAGCCGATCGGCTGGCGGGCGCCGTGCACGCCGCCCCCTAGCGGTGAACCGCGGCCGAACGCCGGGAAACCCCCGAAGATTTGGAACCCGCCTCCGAAACCGTTTCCGCCGAAGGGGCCGCCGCCGTATCCGCCGCTTCCGAATCCACCTCCGAAGTTGCTGTTGAATCCGGGTCCGTCGTTGTAGTTGACACCGTTGAAGCCACGGTCGTCGAATCCACCGTCACGGTTGTTGCCGTAGTTGGGACGTTCGCCACGGCCGCCACGGCCGCCATCACCGTTACCCTCACACAGCCGGTAATCTGCAACGATAGGAGAGGAGAAACGTGAGCGATAGCGCCTATGTGCGTAACTGTGATGCTAGTAAAGAAGAGAAGAAACAGGAGGAGCGGAAGGGAAAGGGGAAGGGGAAGGGGAAGGGAAAGGGGAAGGGGAAGGGAAAGGGGAAGGGGAAGGGGAAGGGGAAGGCGAAGAAGACAAAGAAGGAGGAGAAGCAGATGATAAAAATGAAGAAGAAGAAGAAAAGGAATAAGAAAATGATGAAATAGAAGAAAAATATAAAGAAGAAGAAGAAGAAGAAGAAAAAGAAGACAATAAAGACGAATATTCGTCATCTCTCCAATAACGAGCTGAATTATTGTCACTGGCTACCAAGGCAACTGCCGCGTGACATCTCTGCGTGTCATCGTCAGCGTACACTCGTCGCCGCCACCCACCCTCCGTTACGAGCGCGTTGCTACTGTCGCTGCAATACACACACACGCACGCACGCACGCACGCACGCGCGCGCCGCGCACACACACACACACAACACACACACACACGCACACACACACGCCCGCACATACACGCACGCACACAAGCACGCACGGTACGCACGCACGCACGCACACACACAACGCACCGCCCACATACACGCACGCACGCACGCACGCACGCACGCACGCAACGCCACACACACGACACACACACACACCGCCGCGGCGCGCCCGCACATACACACACGCACGCACGCACGCAGCACGCACGCACACACACACACCACACACACACACACAGACACACAACACACACGCAACTCTCCCTGCTACAGCTTATAGCCTGCCTACAGCGAGGGAGACGTAAACTTTCACCGCGCGCAGAGAGAGAGTCAATCACGCCCCAAATCCGCGTCGCCCTAGAAACTTACTTTCTACCGGCGCGTGCGATCGCACGCAATCACGCAATCACGCTTTTCTCCTCTGGTCAGCTCAGGTGACCGTAAAACGCCGCTGCATTCTGTGGTCAGCACTGATGGCAGCGCCTAGGTGTCGCGCGTGCACGCCTGCCACATTCACGCGTCGTTACAAACTCGTTCTCGCGCTGGCCGACGCGACCGCAAGCGTGGGACAGAGCGACGGCAAACGATCAAATTACACGTTTACACGTTAAATAGCGCGCTCTGTTCGCGACCCTGTGATATATGTAGCAACACACACTCGCCGAGGCAGCTGATGTGTGGCTGCGCTATAGAGGTCGCACCTGGTGCGTATATGACGTGATAAAGAATAGAGGCGTTCTGATTAATGTTCGGAACCTGTATTATCTCGTATATATTGTAGAGGTATGGCTGGGGGGGGGGGTGCGTCAGACGGGCCGTGTCACTACGGATGTATGCGTTTTACTATCGCCCGTAAATCTTTTGTCGAGTTAGAAAGCGAGTCGTGTGTGTGTGTGTGTGTGCGTGCGTGTGTGTGTGTGGGTGTGTGTGTATGTGTGTGTACGTGTGTGTGCGTGTGCGTGTGTTATGTGTGTGCGCGTGTGTTTGTGTGTGTGTGTGTGTGTGTGTGTGTGGTTGTTGTGTGTGTGTGCGTGTGTGCGTGTGTGTGCACGCGCGTGTAAGTGTGCCTGTCTGTGTGTGCATGTGCGTGCGTGCGCGCGTGCATGCGTGTGTATTATTTATGTATATATACAACTATCAGCTAGATATGCTACACAGTTACGCGTCGCCAGCATGT
>NW_014577228.1:423420-425856 GCF_000485595.1 Priapulus caudatus
CGTGCATACTGGATAAACATAAATATATTAAGGAGATTACGTTCGACGAGATGGAGTGATTGGCCAGCGATGAAGCGGCGATGATTGCTGAGTTCACCTGTTGAAGTATTAGGGCCATGAAACGAGCAATTATACTGTTAACAAAATGCTACATAAGTTTGATAAAACATTATTAAGTGAACGAAAACGAAGAAAAACTGATAAAAACTAAGCCTCAATAAAGTAGAGAAAATGGAAGGTAGAATCAAGGCGAGGAATGATCAATAAGACTAAAAAAAGGACCACATAATAAACAAGCAAAAAAACCGAGAAGAAAGAACTGGTGAAAGACAGGAACTGCAAACTAGACAAGAAAGTAAAAAATTGAATACAAATACCTGACGTAGAAGTTTGCCAACCCTTGTTGTACCGTTGCTAGAGCCCACGTTAGATCACATTTAGACCACCAGCGGTTGCAGAGGCCCGCCATCTTGCCGGACGAGGAAAAATACATGTCTCATCAGAATGATATTTTCGGTTGAGAGACGTGAGGGGTCAAATGGTCTGCGGCTGGTTGATAACAATTGCTCTTTCTATTGCCTCTTGATATCTCGTATCTTTCTCTCTCTTTCATCTCACACTCTCTCTCTGCTCTCTCTCTCTCTTTCTTCGATTTTAGTGCTCTACTCTCTCTTGCTACTTGTCATCTTCTCTACGACTCTCTCGTGCAGTCTCTCTCTCTCTCTCTCTCTCTCTCTGTCTCTCTTTCTCTCTCTCTCTCTCTCTCTCCTTCTCTCTCTGTCTACGCACAAACGGACACGCACACACGCTCACGCACGCGCACATGCACGCACGCACGCACACGCGCTCAGCTTGTTTATCGGCAGCGTGGTGTTAGTGTGGTGCAGGGCCGAGTGACATGCGTATGTGACATGTGTGTGTGTGTGTGTGTGTGTGTCATGACGCAGGTTGACGGCCTTCCCTCCGTTCCGACACCCGCCCCTCGCCACGTCGCTCCCGCCCCCCGCCAGCTCGTGTCACCTACGCAGTGACAAAAATTACCATCTGTGTCGTCACCATGATGACGATATTGCGTCTGTTCAAGGAGCGCCGGATGTCGTTCAAGGAGTTTCCGATTAAATATGGCGGCGAACACATCCGGTGAAAGTTGGAAGTGCACCGATTAATATTTTCGAGTTATTACAATTATTAACTGATCAAAATGGCGTGATACTAATTGGCTAACGTTAAATTAACGTTGATATCGAACATGGGACTGTTGCCAGAAACAAAATTATTCTGAACAATAACCTCAACATTAACTTTTTCCCGTAGGCAGGACCTCTATATATACTATCAAGAGCTAATAATATTAATAGTATTATTAGCTCTTGATACTATACGTATGTGTAACTCGCAACTTAACCATGTTTCTGTCAACGATCTATGAAATAAAGTTAATGTTAGGAGTAATTATGTTTCTGGGCCTCGGAGTTAGTCATAGTCCTCGAGCTTTTCCTTTGTAGAGTATCTGCTATCTGCGATCGATGTTGGAACGTTGGAGCCTATATAAGCTGTGCACGACCCCTCGCAATCGAACCCATACGTGCGCACATACGTAACCACACACGCATGCGCACTCGCGCCTCCTTTCGCTTTCTCCGCGTGACCCCGTTTCCCTTATTCGGGTAAATATAGAACGAGTGTTCTGCTCGTGTCCGATATATATCGGCGGTTCGCCTGAGCACACACGCGTGGCCGCCCATCGCCATAGAATCCGTGCATTGTCAAGCGTGCGTGTTGCAAAATCCCTGCGCTGCATATTGTTCCAGCCAGGTGTTTGATCCACATCGCGCAGTATGGGGAACAATATATCTATCTATCAATCTTTCTCTGCGATACGTGGATTAGTTATTGCGTAATTGTCCCTTCCTGCATCGCGTGACTTCATGTGTATCGTATGTGGTCTGCGAGCACTATAGCAGAGGAATTACTACATGGTGTCGCTCGTCTGCTCCTAATATGACGTCACGGCAGATACGGGTCGCAGTGTAGGTACTGTGCGCTAGCGCCAGCCATATCTTGCGGTTCTTTCTCTCTTCTCTCTCTCTCTCTCTCTCTCTTTCTCTCTCGCTCTCTCTCTCTCGCGCGCTCTCTCTCTCTCTCTCTCTCTCTCTCTCTCTCTTCACATTCTCTCTCTCTCCCTTCCGTTCTGTCTCCGCCTCTCCCCTTCTCGCCCTCCTCGTCTTTCTCCCCTCTCCCCTCGCTCTTCCCTTTCTTTGCACGTCTCCTCCCTCTCACTCCCCCTCTCTCCTTCTCTCTTCCCGCCTCCTACTCCATCTCCCCCTCTCCCCCTCTCTCCTTCTCTCTTCCCGCCTCCTACTCCATCTCCCCCTCTCTCCTTCTCTCCTTCTCTCTTCCCGCCTCCTACTCCATCTCCCCCTCTCTCCTTCTCTT
>NW_014577228.1:428366-433131 GCF_000485595.1 Priapulus caudatus
CTGCACATTATTTCATCCAAAATTAAATCCGAATCCCGCTGAAATTAAACTAACAATCAGGGGATGTAGCTCAGTGGTAGAGCGCTCGCTTTGCATGTGAGAGGCCCCGGGTTCAATCCCCGGCATCTCCAAGTATTTTGCACACAGAAATGAAATCGTAAATTTAGCAGAAAAATTCGAGTTTCGAGAAAGATTTAATTTTTCAAAAAACCTGGGGATGTGGCTCAGTGGTAGAGCGCTCGCTTCGCATGTGAGAGGGCCCGGGTTCAATCCCCGGCATCTCCAGTTTCATTTTGCAGTCCAGCCATATAACCGACATAATCATTAAATAACAGTACATAATAAGTTTCCATGAGTTACAATTGAATCGAACAAGAATGGATTATTAATTGCATGCCAGCAATCATCAAATACCATTTTACTTTCAGCCTGTAACAAGCTGTTGACAGATATATACGTCATCTGGGTCCTCGCGACAAAATTTCTATTACCATTGTTATGTTTCCAACATTTGTAACATTCCAACAATTGACACAGTTCTATTTTATACTATATATTACGTTATATTTACGTTTATGTATATACATATATAATATCGCATATACAGTACGTCTAACAAGAGAGAAGGAAAAAAGTGAAAAAAGAACGACAAATTAGCAACATTGCGGTCTTTCGCTAAATCGGTGGCAACACGCTTCGCTCTCGCGTTGCCGGCCAAGCTCTGCTGCCGTGCGCATGCGCCGTCTACATGATAGCAACATAGTCGTCCGGCGATGTGACCTTATTAGATGCGAAATGAGCGTTAAAAATGTTTATAAACTCTCAAACAGGGTTGAGAGTTTAGCGGTCTGAAGCATCGGGGCGGAAATAGTGGGCAAATTAGGCATACATGCCCGCGCCACATACGCGTCGACAGTTAGTGTGTGTGGGCTGGAGATAATCCGATATCCATTGTCCATTATTAAGATGACAACTCAATAGAGAACCCGTGGTGAAATACAATCTGCTATCGGCCCGATCTGAGAAACTGCTAATGGATTTAATTCCGCGATGACGGGTTGGCAAAACGTTGTTTGTCTGTGTCTATAACGAGGGAGTTTAGGATGAAGGTGGTGATGGTGGTGGTGGCGACGAGAGTTTAGGTAATAATGGTATGTAGAGCAAGAGAAGGGCAGGGAGAAAGAAAGAGGGGGAAGGGGGAGAGAGAGGAGGAGGGAGAGAGAGAGAGAGAGAGAGAGAGAGAGGGAGAGAGAGGCAGAGAGTGAGAGCGAGTGCTGTTTCTGAATAGATCGGGAAACGGCATAAATGTAGACAAATTGAGTCTCGCCTATATGCGGACTTTTTACTGATTACTCCAGCACAACAATCAGCACAAATTTGTGCTGCTATATAGGCTGTAAACACAGCACATGGGCTGCAAACGTGCGCCCGCCATTTTCAGATTTGCGATAATAGAATGATCAAATAATTCCACGAAAACAAACGCACCTTGTTACGTGAGACGCAAATATTTATAGACTAGTGCCTATCTTGAAATGTATACATTAACAAACGTATTTAACCTATTGTAGAGACAGGGTTCCTGGGCAACCCCCCCCCTCTCTCTCTCTCTCTCTTGCACCCCCTTCTCTTTCTCTCTCTCTCTCTCTCTCTCTTGCATCTCTGCACATTTCCCAATAGATTCCTCGCAACAGGTGCTGCTGACCAAAAGTCGATCGATCAACGCCCCATCTGGCGGCGAAACAATAGCAGCATTATGCGGGGACGCCGACAGTTGCGCAACGTCGTTGTGAGGGCGTTACATTCATTCCCGTAACAATCCACTGCCTCGTAGTGATTAGCGTGGCACACTGTAAGACGGGCGCGGCCTCATTAACTTAGCAGGCGTATGTGGGGCGGGCTGGATCACCACAGAAACAATGCGGTGGGCTGGAATACATTTGTCTTCAATTAATTAGCTGATCGCCAATTGTCTTCTGCTACGCCCGCAGGCCATTGTTGGCGTACGACCGCTGCTGTGGTTGTGGTATGTCTGTTCCTACATCGACTTTCCGATTGGTTTAACCTTAATGTGACCGCAGCTGCAGCATTCTACCTTCCCTTGGATGCATGCTAGGGTTGACTTAACCGTTCCTCTACTGCTAGATTCATGCCGAAGATAACTGTGAACCCTATTTGGCGCAGATATACTATTCACTTTCTTTTATATCCATGCTAGGACTAGCCTACCCCTTCCCCACTCTTAGGTACATGCCATGACTAGTATATATAATATATCCCTTCTCACCGCAGATATATATCCACCTACTCCTACATATATGCGGCGATGCGTGCATTGTGTGTGTTTGCATGTGTGACCCGGTTGTCCGGCCCTTTCACACCTGCTGTTACGAGGAAAAACTGTTTACTTGATAAATAACATGTCGTCATGCAACCGTATTGAAATATCTCATATTATATATATATATATATCATACGGTTAAAGTGTATATATGTGTCAACAGCGTGTTACAGCCGGAAAGTAAAATAAAATTTGATGATTGCTGGCATGCAATTAATAATCCATTCTCCTTCGATAACTTATGGGAACTTATTATGTACTGTTATTTACTGATTATGTCGGTTATATGGATGGCGCTGCAAAATTAAACTGGAGATGCCGGGGATTGAACCCGGGGCCTCTCACATGCGAAGCGAGCGCTCTACCACTGAGCCACATCCCCAGAATTTTGAAATAAGAAACCTTTTTCGAAACGCGAACTTAATTATTATGATAAATTCACGATTTTATATCTGTGTGCAAAAGGATTGGAGATGCTGGAATTGAACGGACCCGGGTTAATTATTGAAAAGTTAGCAAAACATTGGTAATACTATTTTTATCTCAAGCACCCGGATGACATTCACAGCGCATGCGCACAGACACGGCTGGCGCACACCAAGGAGCTGAATATAACAAGGAGAGGAAGCGCCGCCAAATCTGGCCCAAATCTTTGCCATAGTTGGTCATATTGGCCTAGAACAGATTAGGGTTCTATTGTCTCTGGGTTCGGGTCTGCACAGCCGTTTCAGCTGATTATGGTCTATAGATGGCGTCCTTGTGGCGAAAAGCACACAGCCAATCCGCTTACTCTCCTTGTTATATTTAGCTCCTTGGCGCACTCCGTATTCGCGCTCTGTATTCGCGCTCACACACAATGTGTTAACGAGCCCTTTCTGTTGATTTTCTTCTAGTCGTGAAAGACGCGTTAAACGTTGAACGTTGCGCCATTGCTTACCCAATACACACAGTCTATGTTTGCCTGCAATCTTTACATCGGCCCAAAGCACACACAGACACAGACACACAGACAGAGATAAGAGTCAAGGGCGGGACCTCTACGAAGATGCTGCTAATTCTTTAAAAAAAAACTAGATTCATATGAGCGTTGACGTATTTACTTCGATTGCACCAAACCTTCGAAGCATGTGAGATGACTGGGCTACCACTGATTCACACTGGGCTACATTCTCTACCCTTTGTTGCGATTTCAACGGGATTTGAACTTAATTTGTGCAGTAACCAACCGATTTGGTATGGAAAACAATTGGAGATGCCGGGGATTGAACCCGGGGCCTCTCACATGCGAAGCGAGCGCTCTACCACTGAGCCACATCCCCTAAAACTATGTTTGGATTTTGTCTGCAAAAGGCAAGAAAATAATAGAATTAATTTATTCTAGTTGTAAATTCAGCAGGCTGGACCTTTAATGTTCGCGACTTGCAACATTTGACACCTTTATTGGCGAGTATAAATTAATTACTCATCAAATAATGTTTCAATACTAATCATAACTAATGTAAAATTGAAACGCTAGAAAATTCGTGAAATACCGAAATCTGGTGCCTATATACTCTACTCCTGGGGCCTATACTAGCTCCCACGTACCAATTAATACAATAGATGGCACTACCACTGCGCCAGACGCCAAAATGGTAAGTGCCACTCAGTATTCAACCACTTCTGTAACTCCACATGAGTATACAGACGACTAGGGGCCTACTTGTTGTGCCTGCTAATAACACGTGTCAATATCACTCTTTATCCGTCGTATCGCATCTCAATAATCTTGTTTGCGTAAGACGATAGGAGCATTTCGGAATTCCTTTTGAAGTTAATGAACCCATGGGCCATGATTTGATCCGAAACGACCGACTTCCAAAAAGAAAACCCAGTTAACGAGTCAAATAAGTGACATATAATTGCCTTGGTGCAGCCGGCATTAAGTTGGGACACAAAGCCGGCTTTATATATCATCATAGCATATATAGCACGCACGTGTTGTATACACACACCACACGCAGTAATTAACCCGACCAGGATTTTTTTTGATTAGTAGTCAGCAGCAGCAGCAGTAGTAGTAACAGCAGTAGAAGTCGCAGCAGCAGTGGTAGCAGCAGCAGCAGAGCGCGACAAACCCGCTTGCCCACGGGCACTTGGAACGTCTCAATAACAAAAAGGTAATTATATAAACACGAAATGTATTTACTACCAAAGTCTTAATGTTTCTCTACTTTATTTCGCCTATAATGATATAACCTGTCCTGTAAATGCCGGTCAAATGCTCATCTGCAACACACAAGTACACGCACACTAGCTGCTGCGCACTGACACATAAATATATATCAGGAGTAGATAATAGGGAATTCCCCTGATATATATATACACTACAGGCCCGTAGCCAGCTTTATATTGGGGGGGGGGGTTCGTTTTTCAATGTTGGCA
>NW_014577228.1:433408-435543 GCF_000485595.1 Priapulus caudatus
TTCTTGACAAATAAAAAAAAAAAAATTCGTTCGAACCCCCCCCCCCCGAACCCCCCCTGGCTACGGGCCTGTACTATATATATTTGTGTCAGTGTGTAGCAGCTATAGCGTGCGGCGGCCAGCGTGTGTTTGCAGATGAGCATTTGGACGGTATTTACAGGAAATTGTCGGTAATGAGAGGTGAAAGATAGTAGAGAAACATTAAGACTTTGGTAGTAAATAGATTTCGTATTTATTTAGCATTATATTTTATTGAAACGCTCTAATTAATTGCCTGTGAGTGTGACCATCAACAGCCATCGATTGCTCAGTAGCTGCCTTAGGATTCAGTCCACGCGTGAGCTGGCTGTACCTCATTCAAGGGGATGTAGCTCAGTGGTAGAGCGCTCGCTTCGCATGTGAGAGGCCCCGGGTTCAAACCCCGGCATCTCCAATTTTGTTTCGTTTTATTTCCTTTTTTATTATTTTAGCTTAAATTGCCACACGTCGTTAATTAGTAATATATGAGGTTATAAATTTCTGGCTTATACATTTTTCTTATTTACTTGTTGCTTTGGGGGATTTAGATAAAACTTTTGCTTCGTTGACTTTCGAGTAATGTCAATGTCATATCACGGGATGGCAACTAGGTCATGCCATCTGAGCGATGATATACAAGCCCGTAGCCAAGGGGTCCTGGAGGGCAAAAAAAAAAAAAAACCTGGGGGGGTCCTAGGCCCCTAAAAAAACCTGCAGAAGAAATAATATTATCAACAAAACAGCCTCTAAGTTGATTTTAAAGCACTATTTTTACATTTAACTAAAAAAAAAATTTCAGACCACCAGAGGACCTCCTCCCCAATCCAAATTCCTGGCTACGCCCTTGATGATATATAATGGCCATTGTTGTGCTGGTAACGCAAGTTGTTCTATAGTTTGCTCACCCGACTCAGGCACCAACATCTAACAAAAGCAGATCGCTGGATAAAGTATAACCATAGATAAAGAAGAAGATATCTTGTTCTATATCTAAGTTATAACAAATAGGGGATGTAGTTCAGTGGTAGAGCGCTCGCTTTGCAAGTGAGAGGCCCCGGGTTCAATCCCCGGCATCTCCATGTATTTTGCAACTGATCATGACTTTGGTAGTAAATACATTTCGTGTTTATTTACTTTTTTCTTTTATTGAGACGTTCCAAGTGCCTGTGATTCCGTGTCCCATGTTTAAACTATCCATATTCTCACACGACATCTTCTATAAATGGTTGCAATATAACACACTAATAATTGTATTCCCCGCGACGAAGTATGCGGAGATACTATATGGTTTCACGTCTGTCCAGCCGCCGCTCGCCGCCGCCGCCGCTCGCCGCCGCTCGCCACCGCAGACACTTTCCCTTCCGCTTTGTAACTCGACCCTTAACTGACCTAGTGCGACGAAACTTGGTATACTTACACATCTTAGGGAGAAGGTGTGTCGCGTACCAAAACCAGGTCACTGCGACCTTTATTAGACCTGGACGTTGACCTTGGTCATATTTCCCTTCCGCTCTATAACTCGGCCCCTAATTGACCTAGCGCGAGCAAAATTCGTATACTTACACATCTTGGGGAAAAAGTGTGTCGCATACCAAAACCCTATAGGTAACCAAATTTGACATACTTGCACATCTCAGGCAGATGAGTTGTGTAACAAACCTTTGTCTTTGTGACTTATTTTACTTTACCTACCTTGTACGTCCTTATGAAGATATTTCATTCATACTAGATCGCGGGGGATACATGTAGTTGGCGACAACTGCCATTTCTAGTTTTAATGGTAGTTTGAAGTCGTTAGACAGCATTGATCAGTGTCCGTGTGAGTTCTCTGTATGTGTATATATAACTAAATACAACAATATCAGGAGTACACGAATAAATTTTATAATAGTTATTCAACCCGAACGCCGGCCGTGGCACGCGCCACAACAGCAGTAGTAGCAGTAGTAGTAGTAGCAGCAGCAGCAGCAGAAGCAGTAGCAGCAGCAGCAGCAGCAGTAGTAGTAGTAACAGCAGTAGAAGTTGCAGCAGCAGCAGAGCTCGACAAACCCGCTTACCCACAGGCACTTGGAACGTCTCAATAACAAAAAGGTAAATAAACACGAAATGTATTTACT
>NW_014577229.1:0-5473 GCF_000485595.1 Priapulus caudatus
ACTACTACTATTATTACTACGACTACTACTACTACTACTACTACTATTACTACTACTACTACTACTACTGCTACTACTACTACTACTATTACTACTACTACTACTACTACTACTACTACTACTACTACTACTACTACTACTACTACTACTACTACTACTACTACTACTACTGCTACTACTACTACTACTGCTACTACTACTACTATTACTACTACTACTACTACTACTACTACTACTACTACTACTACTACTACTACTACTACTACTGCTACTACTACTACTATTACTACTACTACTACTACTATCACTACTACTACTACTACGACTACTACTACTGCTGCTACTACTGCTGCTGCTACTACTGCAACTACTACTCCTACTACAACTATTATTACTACTACTACTGCTTCTGCGGGTACTGCTGCTGCTACTGCTACTGTTGTTGTTGTTGTTGCTGCTACTACTGCTACTACTGCTACTACTACTTCTCCTGATACTACTACTATTACTACTGCTACGGCTACTGCTGCTGCTACTGCTACTGCCGCTGCTGTTGCTGCTGCTGCTGCTAATATGCTACCAATTTCTGACTTTATACTTGAATGGAAGTTGTTTTATCAGGGGCGATTCGGATGATATCCTTTAGTCTATCGATGAAGTAAAGGAAGCCATCGTCATCGTACTGCACGAGGTCTCCCGTGTGCATCCAACCATCGCTGTCAATGGTGCGTGCCGTCGCCTCAGGGTTGTTGATGTAGCCGCGCATTATATACGCACTACGAACGCACAGTTCCCCCGCTACACCAGAGGGCAGCAGTCTCTTAGTAATTGGATCCACAACCTACATAAACGCGATGACCATAATTATAATTAAAACGTTTTAAATGCATTACGTTTTATTCTATTGTTGCATTGTTTTGTCGCATGAAATATAATTCGCATTACCTATAGGTAAACTAACGCAATCAATCGACCCCCGGGTATTTGTACAAAATGCAACGATATCAGTATCATATCTGTAAATTGACACAGTTAAGGTGTGACTCACACAATCTTGACCTCATGTCTACGCGATATGGCAAGACTATGAATTGCTTTGGTCGACTACTAGCTATTTCGCACATTATGTCCATAACACCAAGAGCTAATTATACCTTTTGATTATTAGCTCTTGATATCACGTGCAACGGCAAGCGTCCCTGCTGATTACCTTAGCTTGTGATTTTGCGACAGGTTTTCCCATAAGAACTCCTCGTTTGTTACTAGCTTGTTCGGTTTCTGACGCGGTGTTTATAAGAAATCCGATTTCACTCATTCCATAGAGACCTAAGGGAACGAGACTAATCTGTCATACAATGCTAAGCACTACGTGTTCTGAACACGACAATATCAATATTTTTATGCATAAATATTTTATCAAATTTGTTTTAATTGTCAATATATTTTGCTAATTTTCATCGAAGACTTACCAGTATTAATAACTAGGTGCGGATGCGTAATTCTAGCTTCTCTGATAACTGTGGGACTGCAGGTACTGCCAGCTGTGTCACAGCGTTGTAGTGTTGGTAGCTCGTAACCTTTCTTTACTAGACTGACGATCAGTGGAGGAATGCAGAATATATAGGTGGCCTAGATTTAAACATAGTGAAATCATTTTAGGGAAAATCGTGAACAAGCGGGAATATTATTGTTATACGTTACAAACCCGCACGCACTCACGCATGCACACACGCAATCACAAACGCACGTAGGCACGCACATATACATACATAGACACGCGCGCGCACACACACACGCGCGCGCGCACACAAGCACACACAAACACGCGCATATACACGCATATACATGCACACATATTCGGCATATTACTGAACTGTAAATTGTACCGGTTGTCCATTATTGAAATAACAATATCGAATACACAAGAATTTAATAGTGAACGATTTTTGTAATTTTGGATAATTTTATTAACGTAAATTTAGCGCAATGAAATGTTTTATTGTGCATACCTTATACTTATCAATGGCTATACTGTAGTGCTCAGGATCACTAAGATGAGGTAATGCCAAAAGCGTCGCACCGAGGGACAACGCACTCATTGTCATGTAGGTGGCGCCAGCATGTGACAGAGGAGTCGATAGTAGATAAATGTCTCCTTCTCTCATAGTAATTCTAATAATAAACCGATAATGTTACCCACGGTTAGTTACGGGCACATATTTAATTAGTTGGCACGTTTCCTAGTTTGCCAGAACCGTAGCTGTAGATTAAGAATCGAAATCGAAATACATTTTGCCGTCTCTTAAAAGCTGATGAGGTTGAGACACATGCATGTGCGAGAATAAGTAATATAAGAAATTATAGTTGTAGCAACAGCCGGTATTCATCTTGTTTGTATGCTTGTTTATCTGAGAGCGTTATAGAGCTTCGATTAATAATGACAATGGTAAGGATTTGTCTCAGTGGCTCTACAGAGATGCATAAATTCAATCTGGTACATGTTGTTTTGAAATGAACATGGGGCGGTCTAGTTAATCGAAGACCATGCAAACATATCTGCATCTTGAGCTGCGCCTGCTGATTGGAACAAAAAGAACAGAGCAAACACACGCTCGCGCTTATATTCTCACCGAACGAATGAAAAGATAGTCCGACGTTCAACATATATTTACCGATTCACAGTCAAATTTTGATAACAATAATATATAACCGGAAAAATGTTAGATTAGACGCTAGTAGTATTACGCCGCAGTTATTGTCAAGATATATATCGCTTGTGATATAGATCATATCAAAGTTGTACATCATTACATGATACCAGTCTATCACACACAAAATATAAAGTGATAACATTGTAAAGTGATACATTTTTGATAAAAACAGAGTGCTACTCAGTCCATAATCCTGGTCTATCTTTGTCTGACGTGCCATAAATTGTGTATGCCGCCGGTAAATATCGCTGAGATAATTTGATAAAACATGTTTGATCTGTGTACCATTAAATTTTTTCGGATGGCACTGTAGACTTGAGTTTCAATAAATACCTAGGCACAGTCATGTGGGAAACGAGTTGTTTGTGAGCCAAAGGTATGCCTTTCGGCGGGCCAGTTGTTCCGCTGGAATATACCACCACGGCTAGGTCACCGGATTCAACACGGTTGTCTTTAGGAAATGCGTCTCCGCTGTCTTCCAGCAAATCAGTAAAAGGTATAAAATCCTTATTCACAGCGCTCCCAATTAAAATCGGGACCTAAAAGAACATGTACAACACAATATGAATTGTTAATAAAGATATGAAAGCTCATCTGCATAGCGACTTCTGCTAGACTGTTTTTTTTTCGTTTTTATGGCAAACAGCATAACACAATAGCGTGCAAATTGTACTTTACTTACCACTCCCATTGTGCAATATTCGATCACTTCCTTGGCCGTTGTGAGCATATCGTTGGCTATAGCACAGAACTTCACGGTGCCACAGGACTTTGCAATTCCTAATTTGTATCTTAACTCGTCTGGAAACATTTATATAAATAAACCTCTATGCAGTGCGTGCGTAGGGCCTACTGCTGAGATTATTACGCTGGGAAAAATTAGAGCCACTGTGTCTAGCCGTTATATCGATGGTACATATCAGAAAGGATGCGAATAAAACAAAACGAGACAGAGAAATAAAATATTGCAAAAGGGGAAAAACTAGTACCGGTTGAGGAACAGTTCATAACGTTATATACCACCAGAGCCTATTCAGAGATTGCTCCCCAAACTGAGCGACCGCCTCCTTTATTCGTATTAATGATTTCAGTTCTATACATCAATAAAAGGCCACGGACTCGTCTGGAATTCTTCCCCTATCCATTAGCGCAAAACCATTTCCCATTATTTATCTGTTAGTCATATGGAATTTTATCTCACCTGAAGGACATCCAGCCAACGCGTGGGTCATGACGCCCCCTAGCGAGTAAACTGCTAGCACGAGGATCACGTACTCAGGACAGTTGGAGCTGTACGCCAACACGACGTCACCTTTCCTGAGGCCGCGCCGGGCTAGACCGCTAGCTACTCTGCTTACGGACTCCCGCAGCTCGCTGTACGACAACCTCCACTCCTTGCTAGCATCAGGTGGTCCAACACTGCGCCCGATCTGACAATATTTAACCACAATTCAATAATCAATGGCATACACGTAGCACTTTGTTCAATACATAGAAGAACGTACCGGTAGTTCATTACTAAAAAATGCACACGTTTAGAAGATGAACATGGAGTGAACAGAAGTGAAGAATATATAGAAAGGTATAAATAATGTAAATTTTAGAATCCAAGGGCAGGCTGAGAGAAAATGAGCAGGGTTAATGGTCATAATAACTAGACACCCGGTGTGAGGATGTGTAAATGAGTTATTAAGTTCGCGCTGCAGTCAAGTAATAAATGCTTCTTCTATTCATCTCACTGGCACTTAGAACAGATTTAATGCGAAAATAATCATTACAATTCATTTCTACGATTAATTTTTACTTTTTTTTTGTTTTATTAAAATCACAATGGCAGAGTGAGAGGTATGAAATGAGAAATATCTCGTAGGTCGCTATAAAATGGATAATAAAATTCTCAACATGACTAATATTAAATCCTTATATCGGAACAGTGTTACCGGAAAATTGTACAAGGGGAAGTTACACGCGAAACTTAATCATAGGTGCACGCACCTAATCCAGGTAAACAAATAGAGTTATCCCTTACCAGCGCTATTGCGTCCTGTGCCTGGGTAAACCAAGAGTGTTTATCAAGGAAATCAGTGACCGACATATCTGGTACATCAACATCGGGGAATGGACTCTCTAATATACGGCCTTCGTGTGTCTCCATTGCGTTGGCGTTTCTACGTTAGCAACTCCGAAATGTTATACGGGGGCAGACTCTCTTTCTCTCTCGCTCTCTCTCTTTCTCTCTCTCTCTCTCTCTCTCTCTCTCTCTCTCTCTCTCTCTCTTTCTCTCTCTCTATTATCAAATTTTTAAGATGAAGTTAGAAGTTCTAGTAGTAGTTCATGATTATAGCCATTGTTCGTCGTCGATCTAATATTATGGCTACTACGAATATATGAAGGTAAATATATACGTAAAACGAAGAAATTGCAAACGCCTACCGATTTTCCAATGCGTCGTGATAATATAACACCGAATCAACTGGTTAACGTCTATTGTGAACCTATAAGTCGTGGCGGATGAGATAAAGATAGTCAAATAAAGATAACCCCAGTCACGTGTCCTTCACATTTTGCATATTAATCAATGTTTAATCGGGGCCATTGACAGAATGTCTATGTCTATAAGAATACGGCGCAAGGCCTATTAGGGCATGACGCGCAGGGGTCGTCTGACCTGCACAATGAATTCATAATTGAAATTTTTTATCAACCCGTGTAATCAACGACAGTGACTGCAAATAACTGCACACACACGCGCGCACCCCCCA
>NW_014577229.1:5916-31255 GCF_000485595.1 Priapulus caudatus
TAACATTGAAAAAGAAACCCCCCCCCCCCAACCATAAAGCTGGCTACGGGCCTGTATACATATATATATATTAGATCATTTCAAGAGCTAATAATGTATAATTAATGTATAACCACTAATATAGCCCTATTTTTCTGTTTTCCCGTTAGACGCTCTATGTAAGCCTACTATTAGCTCTTGATTATGTGATTACATGTATTATAGAAATTCTCCGTTAAGATACAGAGCGCAGACTCACAAGTAATTTGATATAAAAAAAGAAATTGCTAGTGCCTACCTACACAAATATTGCCATATAACATTTTTGTTGTTACAAAGAGTAAAGGAAACTAGAAAAAATGGAAAAGCATTGTGATGTTTGGTGGGCGAACGGATTGAGATAGTTCAAGTACACATGCACGTAAAGACTTTACGGTCGCCTGAATAGATGCACTGGATGAGTTACATTATTATGTTGCCAAATGCACGCATTTCAATCAGCTACGCCAAAACCTCACATTAATAACTTATGGACCGAAAACCCACATATATATATATATATATAAATATAAATAAATATTATATATTATATATATATTGAAAAAATATATATATATATAAATTTTGCGGGCTTCGCCCACAAAAAATATTCCCTTTTTACAAAGGTTGCACCTCCTAAAATCCTGGATCCGCCCATGAAAGTTGGCTTGTAATTTACGCGGCACATTCAGGCAGGGCATGCAGTACGTCAGATGCATCACCGACACTCTTCAAGACGGTAGCTAACTCTTTTTGTGTGTGCGTTTGTGGGGGTGGGTGGTGGTAAATCCAAGTAAAGTGGTGTTCGGGTGGTGTTACTTTATGCCTGATACATATTACATTTATATGTGTGTGTACATATATATTAGATTATTTCAGTAGCTAATAATGTTTATTAATGTATAACCACTAATGTAGCAATAATATTGCTAATGCCGTGATCCACTTTGGAAATAATAATAAAGATAATAAGAATAGCCAAGACGATATTAGTGTCTAATTCATTAAACAGATGGCGCAGGAGTAGCTTTCAATGTTGTTTATTTTTGCATTTTCTCTTCTTCTGCAGTTCTGTTGACATAAATTATTATTATTGTGAAACACGTACGGTTGTTATAATAATATGTACATAACGTGATATTCTGTTCTCAGATTGTGCCCACACGGCTTAAGTTTAATTAAGAGGGTCAAGTAAAATTGTGAAACTCATGATGGATAAAAAACACCCACCCATCATCGGTGGCAGTGTTACTGTGAGTGTGTCGCAAAACGCATCTGAGACCAAGCGTCCTGCAGAAATGCCAACGATGGCAAGCGGCGTTTCACAGGAAATGAAAGAGGTAGATCATTCCCATTTACCTTACTTAATTTGATGGAGTGGTTCTGGTAACACAGATGGTCTGACCAATAAATTACACGTCTTTGTGACCAACAAGACCTAGCTAGGCCTTGGGGAAGGCAATGGGCAGGGAATTTGAAGATGAGCAAAATTGTGGCTTAAAGAATACGTTAATGTACTCTTTTAACACAATATGTTTAAACCAATGTGGGAACTGAACTATGCGCGTTAGCATAGAGTGACATTAACTGTAGATGTTTGCCCCCCAAACACTCTACATACTTATTTCGGTTCAAGGATAGAGAACATGGGTCCCAATAAAACCAATGTCATTTACATCAATATAAATATAATATTATATCAATATAATAGGTTAGGGTTATGGTTATGGTTAGGGTTAGGGGTAGGCACATTGTTTTTATTGGAACCCATGTTCTCTATCATTGGGCCCTTATTTTTCCACTGCACATGCTCTTGCAACTAATGAACTATGTGGAGACTCAGAGGAAAGGGAGTTTGGTAATTCCAATATCATTGACTGACAAAACTGGTATTTTATGTAGTTCATTGTAATTGTAACTGTGCCTCAGTCTATGATTTGTAGACTTCAGGCAGGGTAACAAGTGCAACCACAGAAAAATGACAATGATATTGCAAAAACATCTTGATATGATGTTGGTTGTGGTAGAAGTTTTCTACTTTAGGCAATAATATCTATGGTGGCTTTCATTGAGTGTTTCAGTTTCTATCAGGTGGTATGCCTATATATATCCAGGGCAACAAATGAGCTTGTGCTTGGGTAAGGCGTGCAGGGAACTTTCCATGCATTTTTTTTGCTTAGACAATTTTATGTAATATGTCATATGAGCATTCTAGTTGATAGAAGTGCCACTACCCCCGGGGGCACTCCCTACAAAATAGGGTAGGTATGTGCCACTTGAGAGATGGAATTGTGGGGGGGGGGTTTCCGGTACTAACTCAGGATATCAAACTGGGGGTGTCCAGAACTAGGGGTTGCTAGAAAGTTTGTTGCTCCGGAACTGGACATGTTTGCAAGAGGGGTCTCCGGAACGTGCGGAAAAAGTAGTACCTATGCTCCAGGACGGGAAATATGTGAAATGGGGGTCTCTGGAATGTGCAGGAAAAAGTAGGACCTATGCTCCTGGACGGGAAATATGTGAAAAGGGGGATCTCCCATGCGGAAAAAAGTTGGACTTATGCTCCGGGACAGGAAATATGTGAAAAGGGGGGTTTCCGGTGCGGAAATTTTGAGGTGAAAGGGAAGAGTCATAACTGCAACACATACCTACCATGCAATATATAGGGAGTGCCCCCCCCCAGGCCACTACCACTACTGAATCATTGAATAGAGAAAAAGTGTGAAGATTGGAAATGTGTCCCAAGTAATATATCTGGTTGTGGTATACGATTTAGTTTACTTGACCCTGTATACCTGACAGTGTATTCTTTAGTCCACCCTGTTTCTTTTTGAATGATCTAAACATTGTTTATTCGATTAGCATTTTCAATTTGTAAATATATATGAATTTTGAACTTGTAATTTGCAAAACGAAAGTGATTATATATTAATGAAGTGTTTCTTTCATTTCCAGAAATTTGAATCATTGCGAAAAAGAAGAGAACTCATTTCCAAGAGGTCAACAGAAAAACGCATATGCGAACTAAAGAGAAAGGTGTCTGAGATAGGTAAATATTTATGCAGAGTATTTGGTAATTAGTATGAGCAGTAGCCATTTCTATAATTAAGGCATGGTACTGACTAATATAATCCCCAATTAGTTGCCTTATTAGTTAGGCGCTACTGGTCAGCTGGTGTTGTAAATACCTTTTCGTTATGATGGTAACAATAATGAAAGCAATTTTCAAAGCCATATGGCTCTGGACTAATTAATGAATATTGTTTATGTCTGCAGTGATTCTTTAATTCATAACCATAACCTTAACTCAACTTATAATCAACTCTAATTATAATCAAAACCATTTTTAGAAAAACAGGACTTGTTTGTTTTCAACTTATTACACTGAAAACAATCAAGGCTAAAGAGCTAACATTCCTGCTGGAACATTTGGCACCTTGACAGAGTGTGATAAAGCAACAGCTGTAGGGATTTTACTAAACTGGCTGGAAAATTACTATTGGCAAATGATTGGACTGCACACAGACTCTATGCTCGCGCTCGACGCATATCCATGATAACATGTTAATATAGCGAAGTCATTAAAGTTACACAGCTGTATCTTTATTACTGTAGTGTACTACCAGTAGGTATAGAAAGCCTATCATAGATTTTAGATCTGTATTAGTAGTATCCTAGATATATGCTCTGAGTGCGAACGCGGTGGGAGGAGGCCGCACTTGATTCGGTTGCCAGTGAGTTTATCAAAAGAATACCTGGCTACAGTACACGTCAGTTGACCGCTGTCGCTCTGTGTCACTTGTTTATGCCAAGTAATGTGTGTGTTTTTTGTAAATGAATTGCTCAAAGTTGTTTTATTTAAAGGGACAGTAGCCTCTAGGATTTTACTGCATACAACTGTACTTACTGTATAACAAATCGTCTATACCCACATGTATTTGTCACCAGATACTTAATTAATTATTTACACATCAACGCTACGAAATTTGAACGGCGCCATGACACCCGCGACCGTGCTGCCACCCTGAAAAAGTTGCGTATTTGCATTTTTATTTTGCAGGTAAATGACCGAGGGCTAATCACAAAAGTGCAATTATATTTATACCTAAATGCTATTTAACCGAACGATATTCATTTTAGGGCAAATTTATCCATATTATAACTGAAACTATATGTCGTTTATAAGATATTACAATCCTTTTGCTTTTAAATGAATAAATAAGAAATACCCTCGGTCTGTAGCCCTTGGCTGGAAAGTGGTTTTGCGCAACTTCTCAGATCGTGCGCTTTGAGTGGCGCCACCGTCGTTGTAATCAAACTGTAGTCGTTAGTTTTAAAACATTTTTTAAAAATATTTCTAATGGTGATTGAACCATGAAACTTTTTATGTAGCGCAATTATAACCTAAATTAGCTGAAAATAACCCTAGAACCTAGAGGCTACTGTTCCTTTAAATTAAGAATATGATACGGTGAGCCATGAGCAGTGGCGATAGATTTTGACTGGTGGCTAAAAAGTAACTTTAGTGAATAATGTCTTGGCTCAAATTTTAAATCACCAAGCGGGAACCCTGGCTCAAGTAGTGGTAGTGTTAGTGCTATTCATAATTGTAACAGAAACACCTATCGCAGGGTGCTACAAAAAAAATAATTGTGGGTTACGAAACTGGTTGCCCGGAGGCAAAAGTCACTTGCCCGAAAAACATATAAAGAAATACATTAAAAAAATTCTAATATGAATTTAAACGGTAAATAACGTAAATGAAGGTCCAACTAGTCAACAGTCAGCATTTCACTTAACGGCACAGTAGAAAGTTTAACAGCTGATACGAGTTTGTATACAAAATATATTCATGTTGGAACACAGCACGCAGTTTGTTTTTAATTTTTTAAGTGTCAGTTTATTATCAAAAACCCACCACACTCTCACAATAAACTAATAAAATATGTTCACGTTTATTTGGGGCTGGATCGTAAGCGCAGAGAATATAGCTGTGCATGCATGCAGATAGACTGACTAATAGACTAATAGACTGACTGATGCATGCATAATAGACTGACAGCACAGTATACAGTGTATCTGTTTTTGTGTACTTAATTCAGCAACGAAAATCCTCGTTCACAGGTTGCAGTAGAGGGGCAAACATTTGAGGTAGCTGATCACGTAACGACTATGCCTGGCCTGGGGGCTGGGTTTACATGTTGCTCTGTGCATATTGTGTATATCACTGTATCCACCGATTGTTTCATTCACTTTTTTTTTCCATAAAAATCTCATTGCAGCAAGGCAGCGCGATGTTGTGTCTGTGCAAAACAGTGCAAGGGACGGGTGGAAACCAAAAAATATCATTATGTCTAGACTAGACATTCAATAAAAAAACTTGCTTGCCTGAACGGGCAAGTGCAATTTCAAGCTACTTGCCCGCGGGTGACTTTTGGTTGCCCCGGGCCATCGGGCAAGCGGGTTTTTTCGCGCCCTGCTATCGCACAGCTAAGTATTGTCATTATGTGGTGCTTGTTAAAATTCTAATAGTGTCAAGAAACTAATAAATGGTTAATCTGTTAAGTGCGCAAAGAGCTGTCAGATCCAGAGGACAGACTGATAGTCGAGGGATGTGATGTCAGTCTACAGGATAGGGATGTTTCTAACAAGAAGACATGCATAGAGCAACAGCAGCAGCAGCACAAGCAGCAGCAGGGCCGGTAAGGGTTATTTGATCTGCCAGTCTTGTGATGTTGTCCAATATAATAGTGCAGTGGTTGTTAACATTTTAATTTCAACTTCTGACCTGGGTTTTGGTCAGTCTTGGTTCAGTCACTTAGATTATAAATGAATTTGGGGTAGTTACTTGAGATGATTTGGTACTCCAGCATATTGGGTTGCACCCAGGGGTTATGAACCAATGTAGTAATAAATGTTTGCCATGTGTCATTTCCCAGTATAAGGCTAACTACCTCGGGCCATCTAACAACAAGTAGCTTTGCTGTAAAAAGCTTAAATGTTACATAATCCAAAGCAACATGGTTTCATTGGGACAATTGTCTCATCATTGGAGCCAAAGTCTTAGAAATGTGCCATTTAAAACAATTCTCATTTATCATTCATTTGCGATGATGTAAGTTCGGTATTTTAAATGTAAAGGATGCGTTATGTGAAGATGAAAAATGTTATATATTAGGCCCAAACATCTACTTTTTTTCTAGGAATGGAGTTCCAAGCGATCAGCTTTCACATCTATTACAAAGTCCTCACAACAAATCATCCCATCAGACACTACCTTCTACGGAACTGGCAAGCTGGGTGTCTGAGCCAAAGACGTCCTCAGAACAGGTGACGCTGAGGGGTGACAACAAACGATTATGTATACAGGATGTTGCCAAGTACGTAGGACTGAATGATCGCTTGAAGGATGTGGACCATGGCAGGTATGGCCCCAAGGTAGGTTACATAAATATCTGTAATATCTGCTATGCTAAACACACACCAAGATGGAAAGCTCCTGTGTAGCATGCTGTCTGCATGCCAAACTTAACAGATTATTACAAATGTTGTGGTTTACTGAATAGAAAATTAACTGTTTGTGTTGGAATCTGCTTTATTAACTTTCTCGCATTGTTCGTGACCAGGTAACAAAGTATAACATATCTCTGTCGGCTACTAGTGGATCGAGGGATATGATATCTAAAGCTTTAGATTGTAAAATTGAATGATGAAATGATTCAGTTGAGTTTTTCAGAACAACTGTGTTGCACATTTCTGAGAAAATTTTATGTTGCATTATTAGTACAACCCTGCTCACAGCTAGAATATTGAGTTTTTTGTTTTTCTACTTTCATGTTGATAAAATTTGAAATGGCAGTTCTTGACTTAACATTTGAATATGAAAACCTTGTTTATTTGAGAATTAATTGGGATTATTTTGAATTTATAATATTTATTAATTACTTTGAACTGCAGACCAAATTAGAGCAGCGTATTGATGAGGCGATTAGCAGGGAAGATTTTCACCTGGCTGAGAGACTCAGTGATCACTTGGCTGACCGGCAGGTTAGTATATTTACCTGAACATACCCTCTTTTATGTGCACCCTTTGAGACAGCGTCAATATGGCTATCCCTTTAATGTTGCAATCGCATCACTACGTTTTCTGTTGTCACTTATAGATTGAACTACGCAGTGGCACATCAGTTGTAAAGATTTAGTTGTGAAGGTTCTGTAACTGACTCCATTATTGAAATGAAATTAACTGCAACAAATTATAACAAACCATTGCAATTGAATGTAAGATTCACTGTCCAATACAGCTGTCGCTTTAACTTTACAAGTAAATTTTTTTCATTACCAAATGCTAATTTTATATATGTGTCATGGAGCTATTTACATAAAATTTGGTCATTTTATATAAACAATTTTAAGTAATTATCATAGACTGATAGTTTGGATAAACTGGTAGTTGAGATTCTGTATTTTTATCGACTCGTATTATTGGCTCAGCTGCTCAGATAAGTCTAGTATGGAGAGATGAGAAAGGTCTGTCTATCAGCAATAGCAGCAGCACACATTTAAACAGCTTCGTATATGACGCTCATCCTATAAGGAGTGGGGCAATTTAAAATGGGAGCCAGGCCAAATATTGCGACAAAATGTCAAAGAGGATTGACCTATGGTCTTTAGATTTTCATTAATCATAGTCGGGAGATCAATCATAACGTCGCACATTTTTGGAATGACATGCCTGAACGGGCTGAGTGAATGTTTTTTCAGTGTTGGCCTACAGTTTTTGCAACTTTACGTTAACTCTGAGATGGAGGAGACGTCATGATTGCAGTCAGTTTTCTTATCATGTACACTATAACTTTGCAGAAAGAGGACGAGTCTAAACCGTCGAAATACCGAAAGAAGAAGCTGAAATGGACGTAAGTATTGAACAAATTTCCATGGCAATGCTCCCAATATGGATGTAAAAACTACGTCAGTGTATGTACTGTTTTTGAACACTGAATTTTCATACTTTCTTTACTGTAGACAATATTTCACTTTAATTCAGTAAGATACTCTCTCGTTATAGTATTACACAATTTGTTATTTGAACAATACAAGTTATTATTAACAGTTGACAATTAACAAATTAAGATTTTTTTTTTAAATGAGGATTTATGTGACATTAAGGAGATATTTCTATTACCATCAAAATTTTATTAAAGATTCCGATTTACAGATTTTCTAAGAAGGAGAGGTGGGAGACAAAAAGTGCCATGTGAGCTGCAAGTTCTTAAAGACATTGACATAAATTTTCAAAATAAGCCAGTTGTCAATTGCAAGTGAAATTGATAGTAACAGGAGTGTATCAATATATTGATACACTCCTGATAGTAACTGAATTGGATGCGAGAAAATGACTGTAAAAGTTTGTTGCATTGCTAAGGCTAGGTCAACAATCATGAATGCCCAGCCTAAAGACTTTCTAATAGGGTCTTCTATTTTTTCTGTTATACAATAGTAGAGTTTAATAGCATGTAAATAGTCAAGAATAAAGATGTAATAATAATAATTGAATAAACTTGTACATTAAAATAAAATGTAGAAAATATTAAAAAATGGATTTACTATGTGATAGATTTAGATATGTGAATATACTGAAGTATGTCATCTAAAAAATGTTGAACAATGCTAGAGAAAAACATAAACAGAATACTAAATATATGCATATAAATAAGAAGTATTACTTTATTTTACATCCTATTCATCTTAATTATATACATCACACCAATGATAAATGATGCATCAAACTACATATACCAGCAAAACTACTGTGGCATTTTCATAGAACTGTTATCAGTGCCCATGAAGTCTTAACATCCAACCACTTGATATGCCAAACAAGTCGCCATCGTTTCAAATGGTTAAGAAGAAGCTATGAAAACACATTGCTAAACGTTTTCCCTGTAATAACATGTCTATGTATTGCTAGGTGATAAGTGGCACGTTTCAAGTAGGTAAGTGGGCGCGCTGGTTCAAGGCAGTATCCATACCTCCAGCAATATTGCTATCTCACACAATATGAGAGGTTGAGCCTAAGAATGAAGATGGTCTCATCCAGCTGTATTTTGCTTTGTTCTAATCTGTAACAAAAGTATCAAGAATAACAATTCAAAACAATTACAGCGAGAAATAGCAAAGATTTAAACTGGTCAATCCAATTTAACACTATAGTAACATGGGCATAAACACTAGCAAAGCTTTCAGTAATAGATGTTGGATATTGAACGTACTTGGTGGTCATGTGCTCCACTTTTTGAAGCTGGGTGCGCTCGGGAGGTGTTATCATCTCCTCTACCTCACGTATCTGTGCCTCGTCTGACCCAGAAGTCTTGAGTGAAGCCACGATTGCCTCTACCCGCTGCTGCTTTTCCAAGAGGCGTCTGCAATGTATCAAAAACATATTTGCGCCATTAGCTTATGCCATGAAATCTAAAGAAAAATATAAAATTGTTCCAAAGTTCAAGTTCCAACTTTGAATATTGTAAAACTCGACGTTAAGATTTGCCATTAAAATACAAGTTCTTGTTATATTTTTAGCTCATCTGACATAGTCAGATGCAGCTTGTAGAATCGCTTGATCGCCGTACGGTCAAGCAGTTGGGCACAAATCTTAACCGCTCGACGTACGGTCACGATATTCGGCACATTGGGGCGGATCGTCCAAAGACGAGTTGCCGGCTGTTCGAAGCTGGGGTCAACAAAGGGGTCAAAGGTCAAGCAGGTAAAAGAAGGGGGCAACATTCACATCGCTTAACTTAAGGTATATGGGAGGAAATGCAAGAATTGCTCGGCACAAATCTAAACGGCTCGACTAGGCTCGTGATAAGTACGGTGTATTAGCATCATGGTTAGGGAAAAGCCATCACTGCTGCCTGAACATTGGAGGTCACAGGTCAAGAGTCAGATGGGCAACAAGGCAGATTTTAGACCACTTTTCTGAGACATGGTCTTGACGGAGCGATTGAAAAACTTTTTTGTTCCAGCGGTGACCTAGCATTTTTATGGCATTATTTAAAGGACGCATGAAATCTACTTTCTGCTGCAATGCGAAGAGTAAGTTTCAGATAACCTTTTGACCCTCAAGAGGAGGGTAAACATGGATTTGTTGACTGTGCTTAGAAAGAATTTGAGCTGCCGGTTTGCTAGTAGAATCTATACATGCCTGGATGTATGAGGCCTACAATGTCACAGTGAAATTTCAAAAGCTAAATTTGGGTTAAAGAAGGTTTATGCTCCTTAAATCGTAAATAATTTATATGGCATTCTGTAGTGTCAGTATGTTCATGTAACGTATGCCACTGCCAGTGGCTACTGCAGTGCATGTGTTGTGGTACTGTGGAGTTTTTGCCTTAATTGGTTACAGTGGCGCAAGCTGTCTATTGCGCAGCCTGTAGGCAGGGTCTCCTACGTTGCCGCACGCGCCCCGTTTGGGAACTCCCCCCTGTTTTGAATCGTTGCGCCCCTGTTTGAATTACCTCGCGCCCCGTTTAAATTCCACCACATAAAAGTTTGCCAGCGCGGGAATCGACCGTCAAGAATTGCCGTTCGAACCAGGACAACCGACGCGTGTATTTTTACCGTAAACGCATGCAACTGCAGACAGTACACAAGTTAACCACTGACAAATGCACAGTTAACCTGTAACTAACTGTACAACCGACTCGGCTATCTTATATATACAAGAACCCAAATACCGTCTATGGTGTGGTGGCGATTTTACGCATTAATTAGTCGTACGGAAAAATACACGCCCCCGGAAGCCCGCCCTCTAGTTTCCCCCCTCCCCCCCTCCCCCTAGTTTTTTCCCTCCCCTCCCCCTCCCCTACCCTCCCCTCCCCCCTGTTTGAATTTCATCCTGGGGAGAACCCTGTGTAGGCTTGCGTAGGTAAATGGATAAGTGCTTACCTATTCTGTCTTGCAGATGTTGTTGCTACTACGTATGATGGGAGCTTCCATCTTTAATCTGAAGACACTTAAACGTACGCGCCATCTCGTGGCAACTTTCATAACGATCCCACACGAACCATTCTTTGAGAAGGTTCCTGATACCATCCCTGTGCATTCCACTGTTTCGGCGTGTATGTGAAACAACATTTGGGACTAACAGGGTTTACTAGAATCCCACCACTCCACCACAGAGTCACCGCAGTAGACGTTAGATGAGCGCTGTCGCTCTGCAGCACTTGTTAAAGCATATTCTTAATTTTAATTAAACAAATTAAGTTCCTCAATATCCCTAATGTATTACGTAATACACTCACTTAAATTCTTTAACCACGTGATGTCGCTTGCTTACAATGTTGGAGAGTGCCTAGAAATTGACATGTATTAATTTGTATTAGTACAATATTGACTTAAAAAGTGGATTTTGTCATATGATGTTTGAGCATTTAATAACTGCACCGATAGCTCATGAATATAAGTTTAGACATTTTTCTAGATTTTACAAAGGTACTACTAGACTCACAGTTTTACGTATATGGTGATTTTTAATGTTTGTAACATACGTACTTTAAAAATAAATACTGGATAGCTATAAGATCTGATAGACTTGACACATATATGGGACTGATTTTTAAAATGTACACACATAGTGTATATGCTACCTATACTTGGAATTTGCATTACATTTTACCTTATAGCATCTGTCAAGCAGCATCCTGCACACTTGAGTAATATTGACTGTAAACAGGTAGATAGTTCTGGATGGAGCATGATCAGGGGTGCGTGGTATTTCCTGAACAAGAGACGATGGCAAAGACAAGTATTTATTTTAGACTTATACACACATCAGTTTCAGTAAGGTTCTTTGCTGGTGGAAAATGCAAAGTAATCAGATAAACCACGTTTAATCAGCATTTCCCACAACAGGCGAGGTTGAGGGACACTATTTCTTCACAAAATTATGAGTGACTATATAATTTTCTACCTTGAGAAACCAAGATAAGAGATATAAGAATAAGAGAAAAATTAGACATTAAGGATAGGGCAAGATAGAAAATGGCATACCTAGAAAGAAAGGAAAATTACACATATGCAGAAATCAATAGACCATATGCAAAACTAATAGCAAAAAAACGAGGTTACACACCTGGAGAGAGAGGAAGGCTTCAGCAAATAGGGTGTAGGTTAAGTCCTTAGCTTCCTTAGCTGGAATCATAGCACACTCCTCAATTTGCTTCTGCTCTAAGTATTTCTTCCTCAGCAGTAGTCTAAATATTCGTGCTGCCTTCGAGCTAAACCTAGAAAATTGACAGATTTGCTGAAAGCTACCAATTGAAACTGGACAGACATATCAACACGGCTTATTAATACTTCCTTATTAATCGGAATTTGTGTATTTTCTGTACCATAAACAGCTTGATGACTGTATATGATTCTATATTATTGATAAGCGATTATCATAGATCTGATACCTTTCCTGCACAACGGATTCAATAGTGGCCTTTGCCTGCTCTGTTATGGCCTTCTTTATGTTGACAGTGTATGTGCCACCGCCGCTCTCCCCCAACTTTCCCACAAACTCTGCCTGCATGTCAAACAAAAGAAAGTGATAACATATTAGAACATTTATACATACAAGTTATAAAATAATCTCATTAGACTAGTGTATGTACTAGCTTCCAGTATTATTTTCAACGAAGTCCAGCTTTTCTTATGAAACAAGAAAATCTTTGTTCAATATTAATTATAAATACATGAAAACTGTATTCTTTGGATGATTTTTTTATTGTGATTATTGGTGGCTGTTGAAATTAATTGTGCTTCCTCACAGTGATGAGGTAAGTTGCTATATTGATGTTTATTTGTGCTTGCACTCGATACCTGTATCGTCAGGTACCTTATAGGTCATAGGTATTATGACTACAAGGAGTAGAGAAGTGTTTGGTAGTCAAAAAGTATCCTGATACCACAATGCACTTGCTTTTCATTATGGAAATTTGCCATATTTGTTGTTGCTAGGATATGAATACGATAGCATTTTCACCTACTTAACATGTTACATCACAAGTTATAGATGCACGTTTGCTCTCATTCGTCATGAGAATAAACCAGAAAATGATGGTCGCACGCATTCTAAAATTAGGTACGTACAGAATCCTCAGTGAGCAGATTCAGGTACTGGTCCACATCACTGCTCTTGATGCCCAACTCTTTCGGTAGAGCTTGAAAGATTTCGTTGCTGGACATTGGTGCCGAGACTTCAGCTATCGGATCACTTTTCACCTCGCTAATCCGCAACATTGTCCTCATCACTTCACCTGCTCGCTGCATCAGATAAAACATGTACGTGTCGAGTTTAAAAATATTTCCCGTGCATGCACTCGATTAAACAAGTTCAGACGTCTTTTTAAACAATGTTTGCCGTGCTAGAAACCAATACTTAATACGTGTTTACAAGTAGCGATTGCTTTAATTATCATTATGTGACTAATCACCGATTTGAAATGTAGTCAGGTGAAACCACGCAATACCCCTACCTTGTCAATTTTATTGGCGACAGCTGATATGATAGCCAGGTCCCGAAAGTGTTGATGAAAGCGGTCATAGTTAACTTTCCACAAGTTATTACATTCTGATAATTCCTATAAAACATACCAGGTTGTAACATAGTCGAACATGTACAGTAAGTATAGTAGTACTGTAGTATAAAAAATTTAATAAAATCATGACAGATTTTTTTTACGTATATTAGTAGCTATTGATTTGTTATACGGGTAACTCTCGATTTACATGACCGTTACTTTCCTGGTTGTGTAAATAAAAAACACACATTAAACAATATAAATAATAGAGCAGTCGCTCAACAGCTGTTTAGATACGAGACGACATACAGTCCGAACTTGCTATTGTTTTAACAGTGCTGGATGAAACGTGGGTACGACAGTCTATAAATTGCGCACGTTACTGTCGCAGCATTGTTTAACACGCACATGCATTAACCAATGCTCATATCTGCCATTGCTGGAGATGTGCCACCATTGTAAATCCAGCCAATGATGCCATCTGTAAATGCTTATCGAAAATCGTGCTGTTCCAAATATACCCCACATAAATGTAAAAGTGTCAATTCACCAATCACGTTATTTCAGAAATGCCTAAATCAAGAGTTACCTGTATATACCTAAACGTATATGTATATATGTATATACGTGTAATATATATATTATTACATATTCGTTGCCAGTTTTGTGTTTCTTGCTCTGTGTGCTAGTTCCTTCCTCCCTTTTCCTTTTTCTGCTATCATCAGATTCTGTATATGAAAGGTAATCACATTATTTCTGTGTACTAATGCTTCACCCAGCAACTCAACAACTGATTGTATAAATGTGAATAATATTTAATGAAGTCTAGTTACCATAAAAACAGTTGACAGTATACAAAATTTATTAGAGGTCAACTTATACAAACATCAAGAAAGATGGCGTGAAGCATGTCAGAGCATGGCAAGAAGAAGTAAGTTCACCTTCAGCAGATATTGTGAACTGGTTGTCTGCACTACTGACCAACACTGGCATAGTAGCAGAGCAAGCTGCATCATCCTCATCCTCCTTTACCATAGCACTGCGTTGAATGAAGTGTGTCTGGGCCAAGTTGGCAAATTTCTCAGTCACTGAATTTGAGCTGACGTGCTTCCCTTCTGTATTAAATAATTCAATCAGTCGTAATTCTCTAATTCTACTAGTTATACTACCAGGTCACAAACCATACATTATCTTTATAATTTTTTATAAGAATAGTTAGCAATGACATAGAAAAATCATACAGAGAATGAGAGAAATTTCACAATTATTTAATATCTTCAAAAGGTTTGAAAATTACCTTACTTGTATATTTTACCATCTTATCCTGACATGCACTGCTCTGGCATTTGTCATACCCATATTATCCCTAATCATCCATCTTCCTTCCCCATTCTTACACAGAGATACCCCTTACCATCAAGAGCTTCATTGAGTCTGTTTTCCACTTTTTGGCACACACTTTCCATGCCAACTTGTCCATGAAGAAGCATCTCCTCTGCAATGAGCTCAGCAGCATCCCCGTATAGTGTCTTTGCACAGTATATGTAGCGAGTATACCTGAATCGACAAGGCAAGAAATTACAAATATACACAAAGATAACAAATTTCAATGACATGCATGTACTTCTACACAATCATGATCTACTATACAAAGTTACCAAGATGGTACCTAACAATCACTTTATTATAACCAATAATGAAATGCTAGAAACTATAAAATTGCATCCGTTTATTTTTACTGATTTTTATATAACAACTAGAAACACATTTCACCATTGTCAAATATTGACATCCCCCTAATAAAGTTAGCTCTAGATATATGTTCACTAATTATGTTCAAACATTTTTGTTCTTTAATAACCCATATATATTGACAAATATATATGTATATACATTATATACAACCTGAAATATTTTGATTAAAGAATCTATAAAGCAAATTCATCACACAAAATGAATATTTTATTAAATAGTCAGTATTTATATATTTTATTTCATGTCAATTTTACCATGGAATGGCCCATACATGCATTTAAACATGTATTAGCACAAACACGTTTATAGAACAGATACCTCAAGGAGAAGTTTGAGGTCTCTTATAAGTGACTATTGCCCCGTCCTGTATATAATGAAGATTCTTGGCATTTACGTACTGTGCCCCTTATGTATACGAGTGTGACTGTATTAGCTCTGCTACCTTGCAAGTAGAAGAACTTCCTTAACATCTATGGTGTACATCACAAAGCCTCGCTTGTGCCGATCAAATGTCACCATGTTATGTTGAGTCAAAACACACAGTGCCTTCCTGACCTAAAGGGAAAAAAACATGCGTAAAACACTACTGCCCTAACACACCGAAGGCTACACTAATAAAAATCATATTTCTTATAAATGTGACAAAATATGTTTTATATATCACTGCCTACTTGTATCAATCAAAGTTTTTACCTCACTATGGCATGTAACTCGATCATTAGCTCAAGTGAGTAATGATAACAGCAGAGAGAGATAAAAGCAAACAATTTAACAGCTCTAACATTAGTTTACAATTCTCCATAAACAGAACTAGTGAAGGCTATGTAAGTGATAGATGTGGTGGAGCGATAGATGCTATCAAGAGCGTATTAAGAAGTATGAAAGATCATTGTGCAGACAGGCCGATCAGCGCAGCTGCCAACAGTTACCCATGCCTGTCTCGGCTTGTGTAAGATTCACGAAGGCGTTAGCGAGTTAAACACCATGATTTTACATATACCATGCAGGGTTCTCCCCAGGATGAAATTCAAACAGGGGGGAGTTTTCCCAAACGGGGCGCGCGCGCCCCGTTTGCGCAACGTAGGGAGAACCCTGCCATGTGTGCTATAGCATGAGTGTGGTTGGGACAGATTTGATCCCGCTGCTAGTATTACTAGTGCCAGTGGTTATAGTATCATGAACATGCCGTATGCTCACAATAGAAACATCCCAATCAAGTCCGTATAACATTGATGGGCCGGGCTAGTACATAATCTTAGAGTGTCCGAGAGCACCAAAAATACAGTTATTATATAAAACCCAAAGTTTAATAACCGAGGAATTGTTATGCGATAACCACCTTGTCAATGTTTAACTTGGTTTCATCTACTAAGACTCTGAGTGGTGTTGAGCCTTTCCTCGCCAAGTACATGCTAACAGCTTCTACAATTTCTCCAAAGTACTCTCGCAGAAGTAAAGAACATGCTATTAGTTCTTTCTCAGACATAGTTATTTAATTTAACCTAAACTAAAGTCACACTTGCACTTGATAAATATACACACAAAAACACGACTTTCTAGCCGGAAATGCCTAGCAGCACATCGCAACAGAACGGAAGTTGATGCGAGTAAATAAAATAATCCTTTACTGCGTACAATTTACATACCAAGTATAGTAAAATCAGGCGTAATATTTACTAATACTGGGTAAAAATATTAAAATTATAAGGCTGGGACAGTATAAGATTAAGAATAATTGTTTTTGTAGAAATACCATTTTAGTATTATATATCTTCGCATATACTGACATCACACGTCGTAGTTAGCAGAAACTCTAGGTGAAAATTTGTATACAACGCTCGTGCGGAACCAGTCTAGATTGTGCGCATGAACACATTGTTGATGATATGGAACTAAATCCACCATGGCAGCTCCCAGTCGTGTTTTGGTTTACTTGCAGAAATCTTCAGAAAATAAACCTCATTTAGCAAGATTCACTCAGGTCCATATATTATATGTGGTGCATAATACGGCCGAACCGTAGCCTACCATACCGTCGTAGGCGTAAGCCCGTGTCGTGATTTCATTGTCTAATTTATGACCAAGCCTACATTGATTCACTGTTCAGTGATTCACTGATTCAGGCTACATCACTGTCAGTGTTAGCTCTAGTACTATAGTAGCAGGGGCGTGTACAGGGGGGGTCCTCCAGGGCGGTCGCGGATAAAAAACCCCCCCCCCACTCGCGCCCAGAAACGCATTCTGAGGGCGTATCTTAATTTTCAAAAAATTTCTGGGACGAGGGCCCCCAGACCCCCTTCGCGGCGAGTCGCAAGTTATGGGATTACGGTGGAGGACCCCGACCCCCCTGCTACAAATCGCTGTACACGCACCTGACTATAAGCCCTGCGTTCATAACTGCTGCAACCCCTGCGGCAGTTCAATGAATGCGGGCTATACTCCTTGTGTTTTACAGGTGCGGCGATCGCGCTCGGCACCATCGGCCGCGCCTCGTATGCATCAGAGAAAAGTAAGCGAAAAAACGCCGCATCTAAGATTATCAAACCGCACACCTCGCTTCGTGTTTTTCTTTCATTAATTCACATTAATACTCGAAGCATAAACGCAACAACGGTTGTAAACATCCGACATTGCGGAAGTCAGGTTACACATGTATGTTATATACGATCGCATGATCCATAGCGAAAGCTTGAGTATTCGTCATGACTCTGTATTCTTCCGTTACACATGAACCGTATACACAACTCTCCGACCGTCCGTAACTCACAAAGCCTTTATGCCTGCGTTGACTGCTTTGCACACCGAACCCACCAAAAACCAAAAACCAAAACCGTGCCGGTCTATCATACAGCGGAGCCATACAGCCTGAAAAGACGTCGAATTCGGGAATAACATTGTGGTTGGCGGCCTTACAACAGTCGCAAAGCGCTCTAGAAGACGAATGTGATTGTCGTTGTATTTCTAGAAAACAGCCATCAAATGATAAGCGTCTCGTAGTTTTTTTTCGGTCACGTCAACCTTGGCAGCATTACGATCACAAATAAACGCTGAAAATGGAGTACTGTTCCTTTTTGACTAAACATGCCTAAATGTGTGATTCAAGTTATCCACATGTTCAAGAACTGCATTATTTTGTTAGATGAAATCTAACATGCATGATCACCTAAAAAATAAGAAAATTAAGAGGTACAAATGCACGGCTAATTGTTATCCCAAATGCTTGGAAATTCGGCATTTCATTGAAGTCTAGATTTAAAATTTTTTCCGGGGGGGCATGAACGGGGGCCCCCGAACCCCCCTAGTTTGCCTCGTAAAGCCAAGGTGTGTGATTTTTCACTCGCCTGCCTCTTCCAAAACACAAGGACTGGCTATAGTACTAGAGCTATGTCAGTGTCATCACTCATCAGTACATCATGATGATACTGATAGGGATCTCTCTCTCTCTCTCTCTCTCTCTCTGTCTCTCTCTCTCTTCTCTCTCTCTCTGTCTCTCTCTCTCTCTCTCTCTCTCTCTCTCTTTCACACACACACACGACAGCTCTCTCTCTTATCACACACACACGCACAGCTCTCTCTCTTTCTCACCACACACGCACAGCTCTCTCTCTTTCACACACACACGCACAGCTCTCTCTCTCTCTCTCTCTCTCTCTCTCTCTCTCTCTCTCTCTCTCTCTCTCTCCTCTCTCTCTCTCTCTCTCTCTCCTCTCTCTCTCTCTCCTCTCTCTCTCTCTCTGTGTTCTCTCTCTCCTTCTCTCTCTCTCTCTCTCTCTCTCTCTCCTCTCTCTCTCTCTCTCTCTCTCTCTCTCTCTTCTCGTCTCCCCTCTCTCTCTCTCTCTCCTCTCTCTCTCTCTCTCTCTCTCTCTTCTTCTCTCTCTCTCTCTCTCTCTCTCTCTCTCTCTCTTCCACGCACACACCTCTAGCTCTCTCTCTCTCTCTCTCTCGCTCTCTCTCTCTCGCACACACACACTCAGCAATCAGCAGAGCGTCTCGTTGTGCAATCATATGCGTGTCCGTGTCGCAAGATCACTGTGTGAGTTGGATGTCCGGACGCGTAGCCTAGCAGCTCCTCGTCCGGAACCGGTCGTGTAGCCACGGCCAACACTTAAACTGGAGGAATACAATTTTTGACAAATGGCAATTGTGAAACGTCTTTTTTGTATAAAGATTGCAATAAAGATTGTAAAAATAATTGCAATTTGGATAAAGTGACAATGTTTGTGATCGACTAAGACGCCAAGCTGATATGATTTACACTGTCCAACATGTCACACCCAGCAATGTTGATAACATCATAGTGAGAGACATACATTAATGCTGAAGGGATCGTTGTCGTATCAGGTACTACATATATGTGCCCGAGGTACATATATGTATACACAAAGTGTACCAGACTTGTACTACAGAAGTGTACCCTAACCCTAACCCTAACCCTAACCCTAAACACAGGGTACATATATGCTGAGAAGATACAGGTCAGGTATACATATATGTACCTCGGGTACATATATGTAGTACCTGATACGACAATGACCCTTTCAGCTACATTAATTATTAGACTGATATTGATTTTTTTAAAGGCATACTAGGCCCATTGATTATGCAATGTTGACGAATGCTAGAGTAACTGGCACCTTGTGTAGTTAATAAGTACATAACCTTATAGCAAAACGTGTATTAGTTTGTCCAATATCACTGCTGATTACATTACAAACAAGACTTGAAATCGGTTGTTGATATGTATCAACGTATCATTTACGTGCCGTAAATGTCATCCAGGAGTTGAGCGATGACGTAAACATTTGTGCGGCCCATATGTTTTGGACGCCAGATGAAATGGAGGTGTCAGCGGTGTACTGTAACCACGGCCACGGACTAAACTTGGGAATGGAGTAAAACACACGTACTAATCACGGACGCACGTGGACAGCCCTGGCAAAAAGTTCCTTATCACGAGCGTCCATGTTTACGAAATCACTGATGATAGCATTGTGTACGGCCGAGCATGCGTGCGAAAATGTCCGGTGCACTATAAATCTGTATCACACTCGCTTCGCCGGCAGCGGTTTGAAACTGTAAACAGCTGATTTTTGGACTGCAGATTTCAATTAGACATTTCTTAGTAACCAGCAGTGATATTGGACAAACTAATACGCGTTTTGATGTAAGATTATGTACTTATTAACTACACAAGGTGCCAGTTACTCTAGCATTCGTCAACATTGCATAATCAATGGGCCTAGTATGCCTTTAAATTAAGAAATCTGAAATTATTACTAGTATACTTTACTTAAACATATGTATAATCTTTACTGTAATTTTGTGTATGTTTTAATTTTTTAGTGTATATTAGAACATTTTAATCACAAAGATGGCAAGACAGGAGTTCACTGTAGAATGGCCCAAGACAAGCTGATTCTATATCAAGAAGATAGTGGGCATCAGCCAACTCCAGCCTATGTACCGCTGAAGGTACTTTATAACTAGTCATATATACTGCTTACAATACATAGTGTTCCATATTAGTACAACACTGTAATGTCTTCATCATAATTCTATTATAACTCTTGGAGGGTGCGTTACGTTCCTGAAGCTTCTCCATAATGCAGAGCATTCATATTATTATAATAGACACTATTCTTAGTTTCTTTTCAATAATGTTTAACTAATATATATATTTTTAATACATGTTTTCACAGTATCTATGAAATGAAAAAAAGACATTGTCTGTTAGATGGAAATCTGATTAAAGATGCTTTCTAAAAATTATTATATATTATATCTCAAATTAATCAAAGAATAGAAACATGTAGACAAATTACGTGTCATCTATTAGCTGACATATTGCTGATTACTGCAAAAGAAAAATTGCCATGAGTTTGTGCTGTTATGGTGTATAAAATAGCAAACAATGCAGCCACATTCTTCCTTGTCATGCTACTGCCTTGTAACTGGTCCAACCAGACCAAATTGCATCTCATTGAGTGACATTGTGGTTCTAGACTTGTACAAGGTATCTATTACTTTATGCAAGTTACCATGTGTTACAAAGCGTAAGGATGGTCTCGTGAGAAAATTTTAGTCGTTGCATATTTTGGAGAAAGTAATGATGAGTAATATTTAAAGAAGGCAATTATAGTGGTTGGTCACCTTAAGTGGTATACTTAACTTGCATCAAATTTGTGAATAGCATGTATGAGATTTTGCACCTTTTTTCCCACATTTTGCTCTTCAGTTTCACACAAATCATGCATTTACATACACATATTCATTTTTGTAAGGATAAGGCCTTGCGTGGCAAGACGCTTCTATATTTTAAGCATATAAATAATTTTCAATTCTTGCTACGATTTGCATAATAGATTTAGTTTCCCACGTTTTTTACACCAACGACACAACAAATATTTAAAATATAAACTGCATTTAGTTAGCATGCATGTACCCTCATTATTTTACATTGTCGTGTTTAATAGCGTTTATTGATCCCAGTCCTGAGGAGGACTTGGCCGGGGTCAGCCATTTTCACAGTATGTGTAGTAAGGTGATCATCTTGTGTTTTCCAGCATGCCACGCTATGTCCAGTCAGTAACATTAATTCAGCAGAGATGAGTAATCTTCCTGCTGAGATACAAAACCGAGGCATAGATTCTGGTGCTGTTGTTCTCGTCCACACGGCAGACGACAGAGTTCTTCTCACGAAAAGAGCGAGCAGCCTAAGTGTCTTCCCTTCCTTGTGGGTCCCACCAGGTAAAGAACATATTGAGAAAAATGATAGACGTAAAAGCAGCTTTGGCTTATATGGCTAGTTATGGGAAGAGGTGGGGGGGGTCTATTTTTATTATCCTGTAATGCACTAATTTCTTATTTTGACACTATGATTTCATAAATTATGCTATAAATTTTGCCTTAAATAGGTTAGGATTAATTAGTGAGCTATATTATTTAATTTCTGTTGCTATTGTTAATAATAATAATAATAATAATAATATTGTTATTATCATCATCATCATCATTCTCATCATTGTTATTGTCAGCATCATCAATATTAGTTAGAGAATAATTCTGTTCATTAGACAGCTCAGATTGTCATGTAGCCAGATATATTAAAACTTTGCCTACTTGTATGTAAAACATGTTGAATTTAAATGTAAGCATTCCTATCTAAAATGACACATTTTATCATTGAGAATATGTATCCCTCAATTCAAAATAGTTCTATAGGCACAGTAGTGAAACAATACTGATTGATTCCTTCCTATTCTGGTTTAGGTGGGCACATAGAAGAAAGTGAGACAGTAAGTACAGTGTAGAGGAGAGCAAGATAAACTCTAGATGGAACATTACTTTTATTCATATCATATTGTGTGTCTTTTAAAATGTAGTTTCTGCTATATTTAATTAATGTCTATCTCACTGTTTCATTGTGATAATGATAATGGGCTGTCAGTAATATTAAATAGGCAATAAAAGTAGTTACTTTCCAAACATTATACAAGCAAAGGATACAAGTGTATTTCTGCAGTATTTTTCTTGTGAATGCTCATGCTACAGGTATTTGAAGCAGGCTTCAGAGAGCTAGCAGAAGAGACGGGTCTACATCTCAGTCGCGAAGATTGTGACAGCCACGTTCTTGCGTTGTGGGAGGTATGTGCACGGAGTTCGTATGCTAGTTATATTGAATGGGACTCTCCACGCCTTTTGACGCATGTTGGACCCAGCATGCCTTCAAAGCTTAAGCTGACTTGCGACATCGCATAAATCCTCTGACATGCGTTTATAGTCTGATAGACATGTTTTAATTTCTAGCTGTGTCTTTTAATATTTATGTTCCTGTTTCTTTTTAATCTGACTTGTTCAATTGGGGACAATAAATTGCCCAGAATGACATAGAAGGTTATTAAATTTGTAAAAAAAATTCATGTATTAGATAAGGGTACAACCTCCAAGCAGGCCCTTGCCCGTCTGCTCATAAACAACATTTTTTATGTGATTTCTGGAAAAATCCTGTAAAAGAAAATAGGCAGTCTTGATTTTCTACTCGTAGCATCGCCAGTAAACTATGTAGATTGACAATGTGATATGCCCACTTCATAATTTCATTGTACTGTGCGGCTGTTATGTAAGAGACTCATTTATTAGTTGGTTAAGTATGGCTGAGAGGATCTATGTCCCCCAGGGTACTGCCGGAACGTACACTGTGTACGGTCCGGTATACCGGAACGTACCCTGGTACTATCTAATATGCCGGACCGTACCTCGCCTACTCCACTAACGAGTCTAGGGAGTCACCTACGCCTACACCTACTCCCTAACCTTAACCCTAACCCTAACCCTAACCCTAACTGTCGTAATTTCTTACTACGGATACGCAATTAGATAAAGAACTCGTAGAGTATGTGATAATTACGTTTACTCAGCAGAACAACACGTGCATCACTTTCCAACCAGTGCTGCCATCTATCGTGACATATAACATAACTATAACATCCCCTTCTTTTTGAAGGTTAAAATTGACCTCAACTTTCACGAATACAGTACTGTGTAAAAACAATGATATGGCTCTACAGAAAATATTCATAAGTCTAATATTTCAGGTGGCTTCACTTTTCTGGCTGATCGACGAATTGGGGTAGCTGGAGGTGAAGTGCGTTCCTGCGATATGCTCTCAGCACGCAGAGGATTAGGCGATGGGAGCACTGGTGCATGCTCTGATGCGATATCTGTCTGGCCGCTGCTGAAGCTTTCTCCTGTAGGGCGCAATTGGAGTCGATTCCACCTGAATCTGCTTCCACTTGTCGCCACAACATAGGAGCGATTATGTTCACTGGTTTTCACCACTCCAGGTTCCCAGTGATGGCTGTGGGGATCTAGTACACGTACAGAATCACCTGGGTGGAGCACAGATAGTGTCTTAGAGGGCTTGTCATACTGCAATTTCTGTTTCTCCTGCCTCTCTTGTAGCTTCGCGTTATAGTGTCACCATCGACTAGGCACGGTGTGCATGCTGCTCGTGTTGCTGGAAGATTGGTCTGGTAGACTCTTGAGTTGAGGAGTTCTGCTGATGAGGGAATGTTGTGCTGTAATGGTGTGCTTCTTAGGCACAGCATAGCCATATGTGGGTCTATGTTCGACTCCTTGCATTTCTGCAGCAGAGCTTTGACAGTTTGCACAGTCCTCTCTATGAAACCATTTGCCTGTGGGTAGTATGGACTTGTGGTAACATGGTCAAATCCGTAGGTATCACTGAATTTCTGGAATAGAGCTGAAGTAAACTGTGTATCGTTGCCTGTAACGAGCTTGCTCGGAATTCCATACTCTTCAAAGATCGCCTTCATGTGAGCAATTGTTGTGTCAGAACGAATGTTGTTCAACTTTCTGACCAATAGGAACTTGCTATATTAGTCTGAGACCGGCAAGTAGGAGCTGTTGTCCCAAAAGAACAAATCGGATCCCAGTGTGTGCCATGGCCTCGGTGGGACATCATGTGTCATTAGGGGTTCCTTCATATAGGCCTTCTAGTTGTGCTGACATGGAGGGCAGTCCTTGACCATCTCCTCTATGTCCTTGCTGATATTGGCCCAAAATACGGATCCTTTGGCACGAAGTTTGCATTTTTCAGCACCTTGGTGTGCGTAGTGCAGTTGTTCTAGCACAGCAAGCTGTAATGCTGCAGGTGTGCCTTTCAGAACTATTCCGTCTGCAACAGTCAGTTCGTCACGATAGTTCCAATACGCATGAAGGTGTGTAGGACACTCTGATCTCTTACTAGGCCATCCCTGTGTGATGAGGGATCTGAGAGAGTGCAACACGTCATCCTTGCTTGTTGCGTCCTTGATCTGCTCAATCCGTAGTGAATTAGACAATGAAATCATGCTTTTGATGCTGTCTACGGCAGACTGATGCTCTGGGCACCACTGGAATTCACTGGATTTCTTTGTCAAATCCCATAAGTTGGCTGCGCATTCCGCGAGGTTTGGTATGAACCTGCTCAGGAACTGCAT
>NW_014577229.1:31265-35313 GCF_000485595.1 Priapulus caudatus
CCGTGTCAGCTGGGCATGGAATTATTCTCGATAAGGCGGCGGCTAGGGGAATATCCTTCCCATGGACATACTTAATTTCCACGTCGTACTTCTGTACTCGGAGCATCATCCTAGAGATACGAGGTGGGGCGCTGGAGAGGTGTTTCTTGAATATCGCCTCCAGCGGCTTGTGATCTGTCTCTACAACAACGTGTCGTCCATACGCGTAGTAGTGGAATTTCTCAAGACCATGTACAATGGCTAGCATCTCTCTCTCGATGTTGGAGTATCGAGTCTCTGTATCAGACAGGAGCTTGCTTCTGTACTCGACTGGGCCCTTGTCCTGAATCAGGGCTGTGCCAAGGCCGCGTTGCGAAGCGTCAACCTGGATATATAGTCACCGGGTTGGTGTTGTCGAAATACTGTAGTGAATTAGACAATGAAATCATGCCTTTGATGCTGTCTACGGCAGACTGATGCTCTGGGCACCACTGGAATTCACTGGATTTCTTTGTCAAATCCCATAGGTTGGCTGCGCATTCTGCGAGGTTTGGTATGAACCTGCTCAGGAACTGCATCATGCCAAGGAAGGTCTGCAAGGCTTTTTGACGGGTCTATGCTGTGAATTGCTTCGACCTTCTTAAGATCAGGTCGGAGTCCATTGGAGCTGATGATATTGCCAAAAAAGGTGATCTCTGTGCATCGAATTTTGCACTTATCAGCATTAAAGCACAGACCTGTTTCAGCTGCGCGCTTCATGACGGCTCTTAGCTTGCTGTCATGGTCACTTATACTGTAGCCATACACGATGATATTGTCGGCAATCCCAGTAACACCTGGTAAATTCCCGAAGGTTTCGTCTACCTTCTTCTGGAAGATATCTTGCACACAGATCAATCCGAAAGGTAACCTAAAAAAACGGAATCTGCCATGTGGTGTATTGAATGTTGTGTACAGCGAGCTCTCATGGTCTAACTTAATATTTCAATACCCACTGTGAGCGTCCACTATAGAGAAGTACTTTGCTCCGTTGAGCTTGGGAAGAACTTCATCTATCGTTGGTGTACAATGGTGAGGCCGCTTGATGGCAGAGTTCAGATCCTTTGGGTCTAAACACAGTCGAAGCACACCATTACTCTTAGTGATGAATACTAGGGAGTTGACCGAGTCTCTGGGCTCATCCACTTTTGCTATGATTCCCTGCGCTGTGAGGGAGTCCAGTTCTCTCTTCAGCGGCTCACGTAATGTCTCTGGAACTCGGCGTGGTGGATGTATCACTGGTGGCACTGGGGTCGAGGGTGACGTGAAATTTGCCTTTGAAACACCCGATGCCTTCGAAACAATTCTTGTGTTGACGCAGTAGTTCAGTTTTAGCAGCAGGATCACCTTTAGGCGCCTGTGTAGCCGGCGTGTCTTGTTGCGTAGTAATGCTGTAGTTCAGCGTAACTAGCTTCATATCCCGGCATGTATGGAGACCCAAGATAGTTGGTCCATCAGTATTGACTACATGGAATGGGTATGCATTGGAGCATCCATTGTGAGTGAGGGTGAGCATACATGTTATGTACCGTAGTGCTGTATGGATTGACCTCCAAATGCAGTAATCTTAGTGTCAGATGGCGTTAATCCGATGAGTGTACCATTAGAGTCGCAGTGTTGGTCTGGACACAGCTGTTTGTACGTGCTAATCGGAATGATGTTTCCTTCTGCTCCCGTGTTAATTTTGCATATCAGCAGCATGTTGCATCCTCCACGGTCCACATTAAACCGACCAAGCTCTCCGACTGTTACACGACGGAGGAGTGTTAAGCGAGATGGGAACTTGTGGCTAGGTCCACATGTACCTTGAGTACTGCCTGTGTATTGTAGACAGATCCTACACTGTCAATCTGCAGTGAGTGGAAGTACAGTTGAGGTGGTAACTGCTCGTATGAGGGCGTGGGTTCGGATCCCACTTCTAACACCATGTCGTAGTTTCGTACTACGGATACGCAATTAGATAAAGAACTCGTAGAGTAGGGCCTATGTGACAAGTACGTTTACTCAGCAGAACCACACGTGCATCACTTTCCAACCATGCAGTGCTGCCATCTATCGGGACATATAACATAACTATGACACTAACCATATCAGATAGTTACCAGGGTACGTTCCGGCAGTACCCTGGGGGACATAGACCCTATGAGCTTAAGTATGTGCAATCTTGTTTTCTATATAGCATTGCATTATAAAAAGCGCAAGTCGAATAAGAGGTCTTTCAGCTAGAAAGCTATATCACTGCAAAAGTGGTGCTATGCTGTGGTTACTGTGATCATAATGGGCTAATATAACAGGAATTAACAACCGAATATAACAAAAATCACTTGCACTTTTAAATTACAGTCCGTTTACCCGGCACTGCTGGCTCGGGGCTTGCCGACCCGTCACCACATAGTCGTCTACCTCTACACCAAGGTGCATGTGCCACACACTGAGCTTATCCCCATGGTAACTATGGATGCCACAGAGGTGGAGGCGGCAGCCTGGATTCCGCGTCCTGTTATCGAAGCTATTGTTCATGGGCAAACGCCAGAGGATGCTGTGCTTCCAGACCGATTCAAGTAAATGCTCTCAAACTTAGCAAGCCAGAAGCTGTACCGTTCGAATCACATGTGTATGCAATGTCTCTGTGTCATATCTGTGTACCAAGTTTTGTCTTTTCACCTTATCTGCATACCGACACTTGCCTCTGTCACATGGAGTCTTGTCTATGCCTCGGCTGCATGCTGAGTATTGCTTTCTGCCTTATTGAACCTTTCTTATATGCGTTGCTGAGTCTTACTGCTAGGTCTTACAGATATTTTTCTGTGTCTTTGGCGAGCTTCTCTTTATGCGGATTCTTGTTTCTTTCCTCAGCGTTAACTTTATCTCATAGCCAATCCTATTATTTTGTTCTATATTTTCTATAATCTTTCACTATTAAGTATTTTCTATGTCCTGTCAGTGACTGTACACAGTTACACAGTACTGATTATACACAGAATGTTCCTTTTTATGTTGGTAGGTCAGTGTTAGTCATGCTCTTTGTCTTCGTAACAGGGCCACAGTGTTTGATGATCGAAAACGACAAGTAGAGACAGAGTTGGACGCGACTCTGTTATTGCAGACTATCCCTCAAACCGGCGACGACGTTGAGCGGATTAGCATGGGAACTAAATTTGCACTGTCTGAATTTCTCAATCTGACGTCCAAGAAATGATGAGTGAGTGATTAATAATGGTTAACTTAATATGTTGGGCTTCATTTGTTATTGTTCTGGCAACCGTATCTGAATTGTTTAGGCAGCATGCTCATCTGTAATATAGTTTGGTTCATCCATTAAATCAGTATTTTAAAACGTTTATATTGTTCATACCTAAATCACTTGACACAAACATTTCATTAACTAAAGAACCATATGCGTGTAAATTATATAAAAGATATAAATTATTATGAAATATAAACAGCCTCACATTTCGTTTTCTATAAATTTTGTTTTCTGCAGCCACGTAGCACTATGATATATAGTTAGAGCAGTTGGGTGAGCGTAGGTTGTATGTAATATGAACTGTATTAAAACGTTACCTATTATGACAATTTAAAATATTGAATTCTGAATTTAACTTATGTGGAGGCTGACACTGGTGTTTTAGCGGTTCTAGGACAAATACCCTTCGGACAATCACCCCCCGAACAATTACCCCCGAACAATTACCCTCGGACAATTACCCCCCGGACAATTACCCCCCATACCATTCACCCCCCGGACATTTACCCCCCGGACATTTACCGCCTGGACAATTACCCTCCGGACATTTACCCCTCGTTTATTATTCATTGTTGAACAGTTATACAGGGAGGAGGTCGAGGAGGAGGGAAGAAGGTGGTGGAGGAGGAGGGTGAGAAGGTGGGGAGAAGATAGTGGAGGAGGAGGGGGAGAAGCTGGAGGAGGAAGAGGAGAGGAGGTGGAGGAGGAGGAGGGAGAGAACGTGGGGAGAAGGTGGTGGAGGAGGAGGAGGGAGAGAACGTGGGGAGAAGGAGGTGGAGGAGG